>NW_027615138.1:5000-10000 GCF_965212315.1 Lampetra planeri | reverse complement strand
GAGTGCAGTCTGCTGTGCTCCAGGCTGAGTGTGCATGATACCTGGACAACTTGTGCTGTCCTCCGGCCTGTGAGTGCAGGGAGGCTGTGTGTGTGTGCGTGCAGTCTTCTCTGCTCCAGACTGAAAGGAGAGCTCCTTCTGTGTCTGCTGGCGGGCTGAGAGTTCATGAAACCTGCATAACTTGTGCTCTTTCTCCTTCCTGGAGGTGAGCTGGAGCCTGAGAGTGCAGTGAGGCTGTGTGAGCAGTCTGCTGTGCTCCTGAATGAAAGCAGAGTTCCTTCTGTGTCTGCTGGCGGGCTGAGGGTGCATGAAACCTGTATAACTTCTGCTCTGCTCCTTCCTGGAGGTGAGCTGGAGCCTGACAGTGCAGTGCACGGTACCTGGATAACTTGTGCTCTGCTCCGGCCTGTGAGTGCAGGGAGGCTGTGTGTGTGTGCGTGCAGTCTTCTCTGCTCCAGACTGAAAGGAGAGCTCCTTCTGTGTCTGCTGGCGGGCTGAGAGTGCATGAAACCTGCATAACTTGTGCTCTTTCTCCTTCCTGGAGGTGAGCTCGGGCCTGAGAGTGCAGTCTGCTCCGCTCCAGACTGAAAGCAGAGCTCCTTCTGTGTCTGCTGGCGGGCTGAGAGTGCATGAAACCTGCATAACTTGTGCTCTTTCTCCTTCCTGGAGGTGAGCTCGGGCCTGAGAGTGCAGTGCACGGTACCTGCATAACTTGTGTGCTGTGCCCCGGGCTGAGTGTGCATGATACCTGGACAACTTGTGCTGTCCTCCGGCCTGTGAGTGCAGGGAGGCTGTTTGGTGCAGTCTGCTGAGCTCCTGCCTGAAGGTGAGCTGGAGCCTGACAGTGCAGTGCACGGTACCTGGATAACTTGTGCTCTGCTCCGGCCTGTGAGTGCAGGGAGGCTGTGTGTGTGTGCAGTCTTCTCTGCTCCAGACTGAAAGGAGAGCTCCTTCTGTGTCTGCTGGCGGGCTGAGAGTGCATGAAACCTGTATAACTTCTGCCCTGCTCCTTCCTGGAGGTGAGCTGCAGCCCTAGAGTGCAGGGAGGATGTGTGTGTGCGTGTGTGCAGTCTTCTCTGCTCCAGACTGAAAGCAGAGCGCCTTCTGTGTCTGCTGGCGGGCTGAGAGTGCATGAAACCTGCATAACTTGTGCTCTTTCTCCTTCCTGGAGGTGAGCTGGAGCCTGGGAGTGCACGTGAGGCTGTGCACCTGGATGAGAGCGCAGGGAGAGAGAGAGAGAGAGAGAGAGAAGAGAGAGAGAGAGAGAGAGAGAGAGAGAGAGAGAGAGAGAGAGAGAGAGAGAGAGAGAGACACTGTGTGTGTGTGTGTGTGTGTGTGTGTGTGTGTGTGTGTGTGTGTGTGTGTGTGTGTGTGTGTGTGTGTGTGTGCACACGCGCACTTGTGTGTGAGTGAGTGCGTGTGTATGTATGTGTGTCTGTGTGTGTGAGAGGGAGAGATACACAGACAGAGACATTGTGTGTGTCTGTGTGCGTCTGTGTGTGCCTGTGTGTGTCTGTCTGTGTGTGTCAGGGTACTGCATTTGTGACAATGTGGTCAGTAAACAGTAGCCGGTGTACCAGGGGCGTGAAACTGCGGCCGGGGTACCAGGGGCACGAAGCTGCTGCCGGGGTACCACGGGCCGCAAAGCTCGAGCCGGTGTACCAGGGGCGCGAGGCGAAAAAAAATGGCAAAGTACAAACAGGGGGCCGAGAAACACACTTCTCTCAGCGCCTGTCAGCCCGATTTCAGAAACCTGGGTTTTAAGAGGCTGCGAGCTCCAGGCAGAGGACGGCGGCGCTCCTCTCAGCCCTGCCCGGGATCAGGCACTGTTCTGGGACTGACGTGGTGCGCTGCAGCCTGTGTGTGTCCCGGTTCTCCTGTGAGAAGAAAAAAAATTGCAAAGTACAAACAGGGGACAGAGATCTCTGTCCCCTGCTTTCGCCAAACACACTTCTCTCAGGCCGTTCCAGCCCGATTTCAGAAACCCGGGTTTTAAGAGGCTGCGAGCTCCAGGCAGAGGACGGCGGCGCTCCTCTCAGCCCTGCCCGGGATCAGGCACTGTTCTGGGACTGACGTGGTGCGCTGCAGCCTGTGTGTGTCCCGGTTCTCCTGTGAGAAGAAAAAAAATTGCAAAGTAGAAACAGGGGACAGAGATCTCTGTCCCCTGCTTTCGCCAAACACACTTCTCTCAGGCCGTTCCAGCCCGATTTCAGAAACCCGGGTTTTAAGAGGCTGCGAGCTCCAGGCAGAGGACGGCGGCGCTCCTCTCAGCCCTGCCCGGGATCAGGCACTGTTCTGGGACTGACGTGGTGCGCTGCAGCCTGTGTGTGTCCCGGTTCTCCAGTGAGAAGAAAAACATGGCAAAGTACAAACAGGGGACAGAGATCTCTGTCCCCTGCTTTCGCCAAACACACTTCTCTCAGCGCCTGTCAGCCCGATTTCAGAAACCTGGGTTTTAAGAGGCTGTGAGCTCCAGGCAGAGGACGGCGGCGCTCCTCTCAGCCCTGCCCGGGATCAGGCACTGTTCTGGGACTGACGTGGTGCGCTGCAGCCTGTGTGTGTCCCGGTTCTCCTGTGAGAAGAAAAAAAAAATTGCAAAGTACAAACAGGGGACAGAGATCTCTGTCCCCTGCTTTCGCCAAACACACTTCTCTCAGGCCGTTCCAGCCCGATTTCAGAAACCCGGGTTTTAAGAGGCTGCGAGCTCCAGGCAGAGGACGGCGGCGCTCCTCTCAGCCCTGCCCGGGATCAGGCACTGTTCTGGGACTGACGTGGTGCGCTGCAGCCTGTGTGTGTCCCGGTTCTCCAGTGAGAAGAAAAACATGGCAAAGTACAAACAGGGGACAGAGATCTCTGTCCCCTGCTTTCGCCAAACACACTTCTCTCAGCGCCTGTCAGCCCGATTTCAGAAACCTGGGTTTTAAGAGGCTGTGAGCTCCAGGCAGAGGACGGCGGCGCTCCTCTCAGCCCTGCCCGGGATCAGGCACTGTTCTGGGACTGACGTGGTGCGCTGCAGCCTGTGTGTGTCCCGGTTCTCCTGTGAGAAGAAAAAAAATTGCAAAGTACAAACAGGGGACAGAGATCTCTGTCCCCTGCTTTCGCCAAACACACTTCTCTCAGGCCGTTCCAGCCCGATTTCAGAAACCTGGGTTTTAAGAGGCTGCGAGCTCCAGGCAGAGGACGGCGGCGCTCCTCTCAGCCCTGCCCGGGATCAGGCACTGTTCTGGGACTGACGTGGTGCGCAGCAGCCTGTGTGTGTCCCGGTTCTCCTGTGAGAGGAAAAAAAAAGGCAAAGTACAAACAGGGGGTAGAGAACTGGTTTCCCTGCTTTCGCCATATCGACTTCGTTCAGGCCGTTCCAGCCCGATTTCAGAAACCCGGGTTTTAAGAGGCTGTGAGCTCCAGGCAGAGGACGGCGGCGCTCCTCTCAGCCCTGCCCGGGATCAGGCACTGTTCTGGGACTGACGTGGTGCTGTGCAGCCTGTGTGTGTCCCGGTTCTCCTGTGAGAGGAAAAAATGGCAAAGTACAAACAGGGGGCAGAGAACTGGTTTCCCTGCTTTCGCCATATCGACTTCGTTCAGGCCGTTCCAGCCCGATTTCAGAAACCCGGGTTTTAAGAGGCTGCGAGCTCCAGGCAGAGGACGGCGGCGCTCCTCTCAGCCCTGCCCGGGATCAGGCACTGTTCTGGGACTGACGTGGTGCGCTGCAGCCTGTGTGTGTCCCGGTTCTCCAGTGAGAAGAAAAACATGGCAAAGTACAAACAGGGGACAGAGATCTCTGTCCCCTGCTTTCGCCAAACACACTTCTCTCAGCGCCTGTCAGCCCGATTTCAGAAACCTGGGTTTTAAGAGGCTGTGAGCTCCAGGCAGAGGACGGCGGCGCTCCTCTCAGCCCTGCCCGGGATCAGGCACTGTTCTGGGACTGACGTGGTGCGCTGCAGCCTGTGTGAGTCCCGGTTCTCCTGTGAGAAGAAAAAAAATTGCAAAGTACAAACAGGGGACAGAGATCTCTGTCCCCTGCTTTCGCCAAACACACTTCTCTCAGGCCGTTCCAGCCCGATTTCAGAAACCTGGGTTTTAAGAGGCTGCGAGCTCCAGGCAGAGGACGGCGGCGCTCCTCTCAGCCCTGCCCGGGATCAGGCACTGTTCTGGGACTGACGTGGTGCGCAGCAGCCTGTGTGTGTCCCGGTTCTCCTGTGAGAGGAAAAAAAAAGGCAAAGTACAAACAGGGGGTAGAGAACTGGTTTCCCTGCTTTCGCCATATCGACTTCGTTCAGGCCGTTCCAGCCCGATTTCAGAAACCCGGGTTTTAAGAGGCTGTGAGCTCCAGGCAGAGGACGGCGGCGCTCCTCTCAGCCCTGCCCGGGATCAGGCACTGTTCTGGGACTGACGTGGTGCTGTGCAGCCTGTGTGTGTCCCGGTTCTCCTGTGAGAGGAAAAAAAAGGCAAAGTACAAACAGGGGGCAGAGAACTGGTTTCCCTGCTTTCGCCATATCGACTTCGTTCAGGCCGTTCCAGCCCGATTTCAGAAACCCGGGTTTTAAGAGGCTGTGAGCTCCAGGCAGAGGACGGCGGCGCTCCTCTCAGCCCTGCCCGGGATCAGGCACTGTTCTGGGATTGACGTGGTGCTGTGCAGCCTGTGTGTGTCCCGGTTCTCCTGTGAGAGGAAAAAAAGGCAAAGTACAAACAGGGGGCAGAGAACTGGTTTCCCTGCTTTCGCCATATCGACTTCGTTCAGGCCGTTCCAGCCCGATTTCAGAAACCCGGGTTTTAAGAGGCTGTGAGCTCCAGGCAGAGGACGGCGGCGCTCCTCTCAGCCCTGCCCGGGATCAGGCACTGTTCTGGGACTGACGTGGTGCGCTGCAGCCTGTGTGTGTCCCGGTTCTCCTGTGAGAGGAAAAAATGGCAAAGTACAAACAGGGGACAGAGATCTCTGTCCCCTGCTTTCGCCAAACACACTTCTCTCAGGCCGTTCCAGCCCGATTTCAGAAACCCGGGTT
>NW_027615137.1:0-79255 GCF_965212315.1 Lampetra planeri | reverse complement strand
TGGGTGTGTGAGCGAGTGAGTGTTTGGGTGTGTGAGCGAGTGAGTGTTTGGGTGTGTGAGCGAGTGAGTGTTTGTGTGTGTGAGCGAGTGAGTGTTTGTGTGTGTGAGCGAGTGAGTGTTTGTGTGTGTGAGCGAGTGAGTGGTTGGGTGTGCGAGCGAGTGAGTGTTTGGGTGTGTGAGCGAGTGAGTGTTTGGGTGTGTGAGCGAGTGAGTGTTTGTGTGTGTGAGCGAGTGAGTGTTTGTGTGTGTGAGCGAGTGAGTGTTTGTGTGTGTGAGCGAGTGAGTGTTTGGGTGTGTGAGCGAGTGAGTGGTTGGGTGTGTGAGCGAGTGAGTGTTTGTGTGTGTGAGCGAGTGAGTGTTTGGGTGTGTGAGCGAGTGAGTGTTTGGGTGTGTGAGCGAGTGAGTGGTTGGGTGTGTGAGCGAGTGAGTGTTTGGGTGTGTGAGCGAGTGAGTGGTTGGGTGTGCGAGCGAGTGAGTGTTTGTGTGTGTGAGCGAGTGAGTGGTTGGGTGTGTGAGCGAGTGAGTGTTTGGGTGTGTGAGCGAGTGAGTGTTTGTGTGTGTGAGCGAGTGAGTGTTTGTGTGTGTGAGCGAGTGAGTGTTTGTGTGTGTGAGCGAGTGAGTGGTTGGGTGTGCGAGCGAGTGAGTGTTTGGGTGTGTGAGCGAGTGAGTGTTTGTGTGTGTGAGCGAGTGAGTGGTTGGGTGTGTGAGCGAGTGAGTGTTTGTGTGTGTGAGCGAGTGAGTGGTTGGGTGTGCGAGCGAGTGAGTGTTTGTGTGTGTGAGCGAGTGAGTGGTTGGGTGTGCGAGCGAGTGAGTGTTTGTGTGTGTGAGCGAGTGAGTGTTTGTGTGTGTGAGCAAGTGAGTGGTTGGGTGTGTGAGCGAGTGAGTGTTTGGGTGTGTGAGCGAGTGAGTGTTTGGGTGTGTGAGCGGTAATGTAACCGAGTGAACGAGCCGGCCTTCAGGAGGAGGGCCCCGCTAACAGCACTCGCCCCAACAGTCTGCAGAGAGCCATAGGGGAGACGTGGGAGGGCATCTTGCGTCTGGTGTGGCCTCTAGTGTGGTGGCCGGCCACAGCGTGGAGGCGACTCTCTGTCCGCCACGCACGGAGCGCACAGAGCGCACCACGTGTCCCGTGGTGGATCAGCGGCGGCTAAAAGCACGTGGGGCGGAGCGGGGACGGAAACCGCAAGAGATCCGCGTCGAGATGAAAAACTTGCGGGAGAGAAATTGCCGCGGCACGAAGTGGGACGAGCCGGCTGCTTCACCCGCGCTGTCGGGAGACGCAAAAAAAAAACGTACGAGTAACACGCAGGCGACACCAGAGGTCGCAACCGGGTACCCGATACCCGTACCCTACCCGATACCCGGCTACCCGTACCCGGCCGTTTGCGACCCTGGTGCGGCCGGGTACGGGTACGGGTAGGCCGTGAGTCACTGGTGAGTCACCGTTTGTCACTCATTTCGGGTAGGGTACGGGTAGGGAACGGGTACGGGTAGGGTACGGGTACGGGTAGGGTACGGGTAGGGTACGGGTACCCATTTGCGACCCTGGTGCGGCCGGGTACGGGTACGGGTAAGGAATCAAAACCCGTTTGCGACCTCTGTTCACCGCAAACCGTGGGGGTCGTCGCGTCCCAACCCGCCACGCTTGGTCCCCCCGGGGCGGTCTGGCGCTGCGACGATGGGGAAGCAATACGACGGAAAGCAACTCTGCCGTGCGAGCGGAAACCCGCTAACTTGGTCGGCGGTAATAAGAGGTTTCTTTTGGGGGGGGGGGGGGGGGTGTGTGATCGCGTGAATATAAATGTTAAATTTCGATTTAAAGCTTTCGTGACTGCAGGGATTCATCTTCTTGGTTCTTTCGGTGAAGTCACATGACTTTACCGAAAGAACCAAGAAGAAAAATATATAAATGTTGTATCGTTAAACCCGCCACCACCCGACGCAGCCAATCAGTAAAGGTTTGTCACGTAAACGGAACGTGGCCAATTCGTTTCGAGTACAGCCACACAGCGCTTGTGTGTTGGAGAGTAAACCCACTTACAACATTGACGATTCGATGTACCGTGACAATTCACCGGGAATTAAACAACAACCAGCAGCATCAGGCGACAGCCAGAGTTGTGGAGAAATCCTCCTCCGTCTTAAATAGAGGGATAGATGTGATGCTTCTATAAATGCGGATTATAATATTGGTCGCGAAAGCTTACACGTTAAACTAACTAGGAGATGTTAACTACCTCGCCTGGTATACAGGAGGTCGCGGGTTCGATCCCGACCCTGACGCCTGCTGCTGTATATTTGGAGTTTGCGGTGTCTCTCTCCCCGCGGTCGCGTGGATTTTTCTCCGGCTCCTCCGGTTTTCCCCCCTCCACATTTAGAAACGCGCGTTTGGCGGGTTTGGTTACTGCTATAAATTTCCACGTGATGATGATGGCGATGATGATGACCAGCCACTTTGGTGAGCTATCATTTGCGATGGCCAGATCGAGACTCAAAAAGAGCCACAGATTCTAGATTTGAAGTTTTCGTGACTGCAAGGATCCACACTCATCTTCTTGGTTCTTTCGGTAAAGTCACGTAGAAGGGAAATAATAAAATAATAAAAATAAAACACAATAAAATAATTCTCACGACGTTTCGGCCACAACGCAAGCAGCCGTCCTCAGGTGAAGAACAGGGCTGTCGGGAAGACAGCGTCTGAATGAACACCACCAGGCTTGGCAGCGTATATTTAAGCCGGGTGGTGTTCATTTAGACGCTGTCTTTCCGACAGACCTGTTCTTCACCTGAGGATGGCTACTTGCGTTGTGGCCGAAACGTCGTGAGAATTATTTTGTTGTGTTTTATTTTTATTATTTTATTATTTCCCTTCTACGTGACTTTACCGAAAGAACCAAGAAGATGAATCCCTGAAGTCACGAAAGCTTTAAATCGAGATCCATATACTATTTGTTTTTTTCGGTAAAGCCACCTAAATAAAACAACTAAATTAAACCACGACGTTTCGGAAGCAACACAAGCATCCGTCATCAGGTGTGACTGCTCCAGCAAAATTAAAGTAGCGTATGAATCCCCTGCCCAACCAATAACCCCTTACGACGTTTCGATTGCAACACAAGCAATCATCATCAGGCATAAAAGAAATAGCAACAAAAATCTAACTAGAAAACTATAGACCGACATACAAGCAGACAGACATCACAACGGCACACAGAGAGAGGAGTATACCGGCACACGAAAATTAAATAACCTAGTAAAATATTGAAATGTGATGTAATACAACACAGAGAGTCGGTTAACACACAATTAACGCATGGCCTGGTTGACTACGTGTTTCAAAATTTGCTAAGTTAGAATTTTAAGTGTGAGCAACAAAAATCTAACTAGAAAACTATAGACAGACATACAAGCAGACAGACATCACAACGGCACACAGAGAGAGGACACAAATCGGCTGTGTGAGCAACAAACATCTAACTAGAAAACTATAGACAGACATACAAGCAGACAGACATCACAACGGCACACAGAGAGAGGACACAAATCGGCTGTGTGAGCAACAAACATCTAACTAGAAAACTATAGACAGACATACAAGCAGACAGACATCACAACGGCACACAGAGAGAGGACACAAATCGGCTGTGTGAGCAACAAACATCTAACTAGAAAACTATAGACAGACATACAAGCAGACAGACATCACAACGGCACACATTTTCGTGTGCCTGTCTACTCCTCTCTCTGTGTGCCGTTGTGATGTCTGTCTGCTTGTATGTCGGTCTATAGTTTTCTAGTTAGATTTTTGTTGCTATTTCTTTTATGCCTGATGATGATTGCTTGTGTTGCAATCGAAACGTCGTAATGTGTTGTTTTATTTTGATTTATTATTTTATTTTTAGACGTGACTTAACCGAAAAGAACCAAAGAATAATTCCTGCAGTCACGAAAGCTCCCAAATTAAGATCAATAACCCCTTGGCTCCCTCCACCCCCCAGTACCCGATATAAACACGTGTCTCTAAATATCTCTCTTCATCCGCTACAGTAATTTTGCTGGAGCAGTCACATCAAAGAGTGAAGAGCTACAGATGTCAGTGAGGTCTTACCTGGTAATATTTATGATAATTTATTTTTTTACCCTTCTATCTGGCAACAAAACTGACACCTTTTTTACAAGGAGTCATGCTTGCATAGATCACATTACCTGCAGTCATAATGCAAACAAAAAACACAACTCTGATAAAAAAAAAGGTGTCAGTTTTGTTGCCAGATGGAAGGGTAAAAAAAAAACAATTATCAGAAAAAACAATTATCATCATCATCAGAAGCGACCCTTGCCGTCACAAATGATAGCTCATCCAAGTGGGATCATCATCATCATCAGAAGCGACCCTTGCCGTCACAAATGATAGCTCATCCAAGTGGGGTCAGCATCATCATCATCATCACGTGGAGTTTCATAGCGGCAGCCAGATACAGTAAACACCTTGGATTGCGAGCATAACTCGTTCCGGAAACGTGTTTGTAATCCAAAGCACTTCGTATACCAAAGCACTCGTATATCAGTTGTGATCACGTGACGCTCAGCAGGCAAAGCGTACACACGTACTACTCGTGTTGCAAGACCTCGCTCGTTTATCAAGTTAATATTTAGTTAAAAATTTCGCTCGTCTTGCAAAACACTCGCAGACCAAGTTACTCGCAATCCAAGGTTATGCTGTACTCTAAAAGCACGTTGATTCCATATAACTATCTTCAAACTAGAATTACTTCACCAGGTAAGGCCCCCTGATCTGTGTAGTTCTTTATCAGAAGCGACCCTTGCCGCAGAGGTCGCAACCGGGTACCCGATACCCGTACCCTACCCGATACCCGGCTACCCGTACCCGGCCGGGTACGGGTACGGGTACCCGTTTGCGACCCTGGTGCGGCCGGGTACGGGCAAGGAATCAAAACCCGTTTGCGACCTCTGCCTTGCCGTCACAAACAATAGCTCCACCGAGTGGCTTATCACGTGGACATTTAATCGCAGGAGCCAAATACTCCGAGAATAATCTCACCCAGCGGTCCCCAACCTTTTTGGCACCAGGGAGCGGTTTCGTGGAAGACAATTTTTTCACGGACCGGGGGTTGGGGGGGTGGGCAGAGGTTGCAAACGGGTTTTGATTCCTTACCCGTACCCGGCCGCACCAGGGTCGCAAACGGGTACCCGTACCCAGCCGTACCCGTACCCTACCCGTACCCGGCCGGGTACGGGTAGGGTACGGGTATCGGGTACCTGATTGCGACCTCTGGGATGAAGCCATGTTGCAGGCGCGGGTGGGTTGATTCTAGGCACTTGAATTGTGAGAAGAGACAAGACGTTGGGAAATGAGTGACAAACGGTGACTCACCAGTGACTCACGGCCTACCCGTACCCGTACCCGGCCGCACCAGGGTCGCAAACGGCTACCCGTACCCGGCCGTGCGATTGCGGTAACCCGATGGCTGACGTTTCACGCACAGCACCAGGAACTCATTTAAGGCTGAACCGACCTAAAGTGGGAGAGAGTGAAATAGAGACTGCCCTTCCCCCCCTCCCCCCGAGTCTGGAATTCCCTTCCACCCCAGCCACTCGCGCTGTTGACCTCCCAGCCCCAGTTCAAGTCCAGGGTCATGACTGGATGCACCACGTGTCCGTGTGCTGAGAAGCGGTCACATCTAGACACTAAACACACGTTGGAGTGTATCAACTTGCACGCCACACACATGTAATGTATGTTAGCTAATCGGAGGTGTTCAGGGGAAGGAAAACAAACACTAAATACACAAAGAGCAGTAGTAGTAGGTTTTTACCCTTTCAACTGGTACAAAACTGACACCTTTATACAAGGCATCATGTTTGCAATAACCACAACACACGCAGTCAAAAAGCACATGCAAAGAAACAACGTTGATGATGATAATGATATGCACTGTCCTTGAAGTTGATTGGTCCACACAAGGACAGTGCATATCATCACCATTATCAAAGTTGTTTCTTTTTGTTTGCATTTTGACTGCTTGTGTTGTGGTTATTGCAAACATGATGCCTTGTATAAAGGTGTCAGTTTTTGTACCAGTTGAAAGGGTGAAAACCTATTACTATATTTTGCCACTGGTAAAGGAGATGTCTCATAGTGTAAACACAAAGAGCAGTTTAGTGTTTTAAGTGAACAGAGGCTCACACAGAGACCTACAGACCCACCAAGAGACCTGTATTATCGCACATGGAACCATAGACTCAAGCATAGAAATACATTTACAGAGACCTCCATAGGTTATCATATAGACACAGGCTCACACAGAGACCTACAGACCCACCAAGAGACCTGTATTATCGCACATGGAACCATAGACTCAAGCATAGAAATACATTTACAGAGACCTCCATAGGTTATCATATAGACACAGGCTCACACAGAGACCTACAGACCCACCAAGAGACCTGTATTATCGCACATGGAACCATAGACTCAAGCATAGAAATACATTTACAGAGACCTCCATAGGTTATCATATAGACACAGGCTCACACAGAGACCTACAGACCCACCAAGAGACCTGTATTATCGCACATGGAACCATAGACTCAAGCATAGAAATACATTTACAGAGACCTCCATAGGTTATCATATAGACACAGGCTCACACAGAGACCTACAGACCCACCAAGAGACCTGTATTATCGCACATGGAATCATAGACTCAAGCATAGAAATACATTTACAGAGACCTCCATAGGTTATCATATAGACACAGGCTCACACAGAGACCTACAGACCCACCAAGAGACCTGTATTATCGCACATGGAACCATAGACTCAAGCATAGAAATACATTTACAGAGACCTCCATAGGTTATCATATAGACACAGGCTCACACAGAGACCTACAGACCCACCAAGAGACCTGTATTATCGCACATGGAATCATAGACTCAAGCATAGAAATACATTTACAGAGACCTCCATAGGTTATCATATAGACACAGGCTCACACAGAGACCTACAGACCCACCAAGAGACCTGTATTATCGCACATGGAACCATAGACTCAAGCATAGAAATACATTTACAGAGACCTCCATAGGTTATCATATAGACACAGGCTCACACAGAGACCTACAAACCCACCAAGAGACCTGTATTATCGCACATGGAACCATAGACTCAAGCATAGAAATACATTTACAGAGACCTCCATAGGTTATCATATAGACACAGGCTCACACAGAGACCTACAGACCCACCAAGAGACCTGTATTATCTCACATGGAACCATAGACTCAAGCATAGAAATACATTTACAGAGACCTCCATAGGTTATCATATAGACACAGGCTCACACAGAGACCTACAGACCCACCAAGAGACCTGTATTATCGCACATGGAACCATAGACTCAAGCATAGAAATACATTTACAGAGACCTCCATAGGTTATCATATAGACACAGGCTCACACAGAGACCTACAGACCCACCAAGAGACCTGTATTATCTCACATGGAACCATAGACTCAAGCATAGAAATACATTTACAGAGACCTCCATAGGTTATCATATAGACACAGGCTCACACAGAGACCTACAGACCCACCAAGAGACCTGTATTATCGCACATGGAACCATAGACTCAAGCATAGAAATACATTTACAGAGACCTCCATAGGTTATCATATAGACACAGGCTCACACAGAGACCTACAGACCCACCAAGAGACCTGTATTATCTCACATGGAACCATAGACTCAAGCATAGAAATACATTTACAGAGACCTCCATAGGTTATCATATAGACACAGGCTCACACAGAGACCTACAGACCCACCAAGAGACCTGTATTATCGCACATGGAGACATAGACTCAAGCATAGAAATACATTTACAGAGACCTCCATAGGTTATCATATAGACACAGGCTCACACAGAGACCTACAAACCCACCAAGAGACCTGTATTATCTCACATGGAACCATAGACTCAAGCATAGAAATACATTTACAGAGACCTCCATAGGCTCACATGGAGACCCGCAGACTGACACAGAGAACCATAGGTTCGGAGACACAGGCTCACATATATACAAAGACAAAGATCCCCCGTATAGCCTTAACAGACTGTAGGGGCAAGAGCTGTTAGCGAGCACCTATGAAGGCCGGAACGGCACACGAGGGGGTGGGTGGCCAGCACCACGCCCGACCGCCTTTGTCTCCCCAGTGGCGATGTTTACTACACACCGCACCAGGTACTCATTTCAGGCTGAGTCGACCTAGGGGAGGCCCACGACCGGTTCAGATAATCGTCACTGGTGGCGTTGGCCGTGAGCGGGAATCGAACCCGGGTCGCCAGGTTCGTAGCGCAGCGCAGAGGTGTGGACTCGAGTCATGTGACTTGGACTCGAGTCAGACTCGAGTCATGAATTTGATGTCTTGCGACTCGACTTGGACTTGCATAACAATGACTTTGTCCCACCTATGAGATGTGGACTCGAGTCATGTGACTTGGACTCGAGTCAGACTCGAGTCATGAATTTGATGACTTGTGACTCGACTTGGACTTGCATAACAATGACTTTGTCCCACCTATGAGATGTGGACTCGAGTCATGTGACTTGGACTCGAGTCAGACTCGAGTCATGAATTTGATGACTTGCGACTCGACTTGGACTTGCATAACAATGACTTTGTCCCACCTATGAGATGTGGACTCGAGTCATGTGACTTGGACTCGAGTCAGACTCGAGTCATGAATTTGATGACTTGCGACTCGACTTGGACTTGCATAACAATGACTTTGTCCCACCTATGAGGTGTGGACTCGAGTCATGTGACTTGGACTCGAGTCAGACTCGAGTCATGAATTTGATGACTTGCGACTCGACTTGGACTTGCATAACAATGACTTTGTCCCACCTCTGGCGCAGCGTAGCGCTAACCGCTGCACCACCGCTCCCCACGCATACACACTCACAGAGACACAGACTCACACGGAGACCCGTGGACTCACGCAGAGACCCACAGACTCACTCAGAGAGCCTTCCATTGACACAGAGACGTCCGGCTGAGACGCGTATACATCCACATTTGTAATTGTATTAACTCACAGAATAGCTCCACTCAGAGGCTTCGAACAGAGGCAGTCTCTGTGCCAGACCACTGGGGTGACATTGGCCGTGACTCCGTCACCTGGCATAATGCATGAATAGCTGCCCTTGATGTTGGCTGGACAGGAAAGGGGCTCTCTCGTTAAAGCTCCGGTGGTGGTAATTGGCGGCCAGGCTGGAGATGCACAATTGAGTCGGTGTGAGAGAGGAGGGAGTTTAGGTTGAGAGTTGGGAGACGGCCACGTGAAGCGGGCAGCGGTGTCACCATCATCATCAACATCAACACCATCATCATCATCACCGCCACAATCATCAACATCAAGACCGCCACCACCATCATCAACATCAACACCGCCACCATCATCATCATCATCAACACCGCCATCATCAACATCATCAACACCGCCACCATCATCATCATCATCACCGCCACAATCATCAACATCAAGACCGCCACCACCATCATCAACATCAACACCGCCACCATCATCATCATCAACACCGCCATCATCAACATCATCAACACCGCCACCATCATCATCATCAACACCGCCATCATCATCATCATCAACACCGCCATCATCATCATCAACATCATCATCATCATCAACACCGCCATCATCATCATCAACACCGCCATCATCATCATCATCAACACCGCCACCATCATCATCACCACCTACATCATTATCATCACTCTCTACATCATCATCATCAACACCTACATCACCACCACTGACATCATCATCATTGCCCACATCACCTTCACTGCCTTCATCATCATCACTGCCAACATCATCACCATCACTGCTTCCATCATCATCTCCACCACCTACATCATCATCATCACTGCCTACATCACCATCTACATAATCATCATCATCTACATCATCACCATCAGTACCTACAACTTTACTATCACTGCCTACATCATCATCACCACCAACATCACCACTTCTGAGCTACATCATCGTCACCATCACCTACATCAACCACAATCTACTCTCTCATCATTTCAATGACCGCCTACATCATCATTAGCACCATCATCATCATCATCAACACGAACACTATCTACATCATTATCGTCAACTGTATATCAACATTACCACCTATACCAAACACAAAGATCCCCCGTGTAGCCCTGACAGACTGTAGGGGCAAGTGCTGTTAGCGAGCACCTGTGAAGGCCGGCACGGCACACGAGGGGGGTGGGGTGGCCAGCACCACGCCCGGCCGCCTTTGTCTCCCCATCAACATCACCCATGTACATCATCAACATCACTGTCTGCCCCATCAACACAACCACCACACACATCATGACACGCAACAACCAACACACACACACACCTGTGACTGCACACACACACACACCTGTGCTACACTCACACACTTGTGACTGCACACACACACACACACACCTGTGACTGCACACACACACACACCTGTGACACACACACACTTGTGACTGCACACACACACACACACCTGTGACACACACACACTTGTGACTGCACACACACACACACACCTGTGCTACACACACACTTGTGACACACACACACTTGTGACTGCACACACACACACACCTGTGCTACACTCACACCTGTGACACACACACACTTGTGACTGCACACACACACACACCTGTGCTACACACACACACCTGTCACTGTACACACACACACCTGTGCTACACACACACTTGTGACTGCACACACACCTGTGACACACACACACACTTGTGACTGCACACACACACACACACCTGTGCTACACACACACACTTGTGACTGCACACACACCTGTGACACACACACACACACACTTGTGACTGCACACACACCTGTGACACACACACACACCTGTGACACACACACACACACACTTGTGACTGCACATACACACACCTGCGACTTCACCCACCTGTGACACACACACACACATGTGACACACACACCTGTGACACACACACACACATGTGACACACACACCTGTGACTACACACACACCTGTCACTACACACACACACCTGTCACTGCACACACACACCTGTGACACACACACCTGTCACTGTACACACACACACCTGTCACTGTACACACACACCTGTGACACACACACACCTGCGCTACACACACGCTTGTGACCACATACACACACACCTGTACTAAACACACACACACACACCTGTGACTTCACCCACCTGTGACACACACACCTGCGCTACACACACACACAAAGCTGTACTACACACACAGCTGTAACTGCTGGCTACACACACAGCTGTAACTACATACACCCCTGCACTACACACACACGCATGTACTGAACACACACAAACACCTGTTACTGAACTTACACACACACCTGTAACTACACACACACCTGTAACTACACACACAGCTGTAACTACACACACCCCTGCACTACACACACACGCGCATGTACTGAACACACACAAACACCTGTTACTGAACTTACACACACACCTGTAACTACACACACAGCTGTGACTGCACACACACATACATGTGACTGCACACACACACACATCTATGACTGCACACACACACATATTACTACACACACACATCTATGACTGCACACACACACTCCTGTAACTGCAAACACACACACATCTATGACTGCACAAACACACACCTGTTACTGCAAACACACACGCATCTATGACTGCACACACACCTGTAACTGCAAACACACACACATCTATGACTGCACACACACACACCTGTTACTGCAAACACACACACATCTATGACTGCACACACACTCCTGTAACTGCAAACACACACACATCTATGACTGCACACACACACACCTGTTACTGCAAACACACACACATCTATGACTGCACACACACTCCTGTAACTGCAAACACACACACATCTATGACTGCACACGCACACACAGCAGGTTCACACACGCACTGTCTCACTCACACACGCACACACATCTATGACTACACACACACACACACGCACACACACAGCAGGTTCACACACGCAATGTCTCACTCACACACATCTATGACTGCACACACACACACACGCACACACACAGCAGGTTCACACACGCACTGTCTCACTCACACACTCACACACATCTATGACTACACACACACACGGGCACACACAGCAGGTTCACACACGCACTGTCTCACTCACACACGCACACACATCTATGACTGCACACACACACAGCAGGATCACACACGCACTGTCTCACTCACACACTCACACACATCTATGACTGCACACACACACACGCACACAAGAAGGTTCACACACGCACTGTCTCACTCACACACTCACACACATCTATGACTGCACACACACACACGCACACAAGAAGGTTCACACACGCACTGTCTCACTCACACACGCACACACATCTATGACTGCACACACACACACAGCAGGTTCACACACGCACTGTCTCACTCACACACGCACACACATCTATGACTGCACACACACACACGCACACACAGCAGGTTCACACACGCACTGTCTCACTCACACACGCACACACATCTATGACTGCACACACACACACACAGCAGGTTCACACACGCACTGTCTCACTCACACACGCACACACATCTATAACTGCACACACACACACGCACACACAGCAGGTTCACACACGCACTGTCTCACTCACACACGCACACACATCTATGACTGCACACACACACACACAGCAGGTTCACACACGCACTGTCTCACTCACACACGCACACACATCTATAACTGCACACACACACACGCACACACAGCAGGTTCACACACGCACTGTCTCACTCACACACGCACACACATCTATGACTGCACACACACACACAGCAGGTTCACACACACAGCAGGTTCACACACGCACTGTCTCACTCACACACGCACACACATCTATAACTGCACACACACACACGCACACACAGCAGGTTCACACACGCACTGTCTCACTCACACACGCACACACATCTATGACTGCACACACACACACGCACACACAGCAGGTTCACACACGCACTGTCTCACTCACACACTCACACACATCTATGACTGCACACACACACACGCACACACAGCAGGTTCACACACGCACTGTCTCACTCACACACGCACACACATCTATGACTGCACACACACACACACACAGCAGGTTCACACACGCACTGTCTCACTCACACACGCACACACATCTATGACTGCACACACACACACAGCAGGTTCACACACACAGCAGGTTCACACACGCACTGTCTCACTCACACACGCACACACATCTATGACTGCACACACACACACACAGCAGGTTCACACACGCACTGTCTCACTCACACACGCACACACATCTATAACTGCACACACACACACGCACACACAGCAGGTTCACACACGCACTGTCTCACTCACACACGCACACACATCTATGACTGCACACACACACACACAGCAGGTTCACACACGCACTGTCTCACTCACACACGCACACACATCTATAACTGCACACACACACACGCACACACAGCAGGTTCACACACGCACTGTCTCACTCACACACGCACACACATCTATGACTGCACACACACACACAGCAGGTTCACACACACAGCAGGTTCACACACGCACTGTCTCACTCACACACGCACACACATCTATAACTGCACACACACACACGCACACACAGCAGGTTCACACACGCACTGTCTCACTCACACACGCACACACATCTATGACTGCACACACACACACGCACACACAGCAGGTTCACACACGCACTGTCTCACTCACACACTCACACACATCTATGACTGCACACACACACACGCACACACAGCAGGTTCACACACGCACTGTCTCACTCACACACGCACACACATCTATGACTGCACACACACACACACACAGCAGGTTCACACACGCACTGTCTCACTCACACACGCACACACATCTATGACTGCACACACACACACAGCAGGTTCACACACACAGCAGGTTCACACACGCACTGTCTCACTCACACACGCACACACATCTATGACTGCACACTCACACACACGCACACACACAGCAGGTTCACACACGCACTGTCTCACTCACACACTCACACACATCTATGACTGCACACACACACACGCACACACAGCAGGTTCACACACGCACTGTCTCACTCACACACGCACACACATCTATGACTGCACACACACACACAGCAGGTTCACACACGCACTGTCTCACTCACACACGCACACACATCTATAACTGCACACACACACACGCACACACAGCAGGTTCACACACGCACTGTCTCACTCACACACGCACACACATCTATGACTGCACACACACACACGCACACACAGCAGGTTCACACACGCACTGTCTCACTCACACACTCACACACATCTATGACTGCACACACACACACAGCAGGTTCACACACGCACTGTCTCACACGCACCAGTCTATACACACAGACACACAGCCACGCCCAACAACACAGACACACACCCCAAGGCAATACACCTACATCCCATACAATACACACACCCCAGGCATTACATACACACAGACACACCAGGCAATACACACCTACAGCCCATGCAATACACACACACACAGCCCATACAATACACACACACAGCCCATACAATACACACACCCCAGGCAATACATACACACAGACACACCAGGCAATACACACACAGCCCATACAATACACACACCCCAGGCAATACATACACACACACACACCAGGCAATACACACACAGCCCATACAATACACACACCCCAGGCATTACACAGACACAGACACACCAGGCATTACATATACACACACAGCCCATACAATGCACAGACCCCAGGTATTACATACACACACACACACCAGGCAATATACACACACACACAGCCCATACAATACACACACCCCAGGCAATACACACAGACACAGCCCATACAATACACACACACACCCCAGGCATTACACACACACACACAGAGACATTACACACACACCAACCAGCCGGTACATACTTCCCCTTGTGTGGCTAGCTAATACAATTCGTGTAATTTGCAATTCACTGGTCACCCAAGCAGACACCCAGGCAGACGGTCAGTCAGCCACTCAGCTAGCAAGTCACCCACCCACCCAGCCACCCACCCAGCCAGTCACCCACCCACCCACCCACACACCCAGTCACCCACCCACACACCCACCCACCGAACCACCCACACACACACCCAGTCACCCACCCACACACCCAGTCACCCACCCACCCACACACCCAGTCACCCACCCACACACCCAGTCACCCACCCACCCACACACCCAGTCACCCACCCACACACCCAGTCACCCACCCACCCACACACCCAGTCACCCACCCACACACCCAGTCACCCACCCACCCACACACCCAGTCACCCACCCACACACCCAGTCACCCACCCACCCACACACCCAGTCACACACCCAGTCACCCACCCACACACCCAGTCACCCACCCACACACCCAGTCACCCACCAACCCACACACCCAGTCACCCACCCACACACCCAGTCACCCACCCACCCACACACCCAGTCACCCACCCACCCACACACCCAGTCACACACCCACACACCCAGTCACCCACCCACACACCCAGTCACCCACCCACCCACACACCCAGTCACACACCCAGTCACCCACCCACCCACCCAGTTACCCACCGACACACCCAGTCACCCACCCACCGACACACCCAGTCACCCACCAACCCACACACCCAGTCACCCACCCACCCACACACCCAGTCACCCACCCACCCACACACCCAGTCACCCACCCACACACCCAGTCACCCACCCACACACCCAGTCACCCACCCACCCACACACCCAGTCACCCACCCACACACCCAGTCACCCACCCACCCACACACCCAGTCACCCACCCACCCACACACCCAGTCACCCACCCACCCACACACCCAGTCACCCACCCACCCACACACCCAGTCACCCACCCACACACCCAGTCACCCACCCACCCACACACCCAGTCACCCACCCACCCACACACCCAGTCACCCACCCACCCACACACCCAGTCACCCACCCACCCACACACCCAGTCACCCACACACCCAGTCACCCACCCACACACCCAGTCACCCACCCACCCACCCAGTCACCCACCCACACACCCAGTCACCCACCCACCCACACACCCATCAACTCACCCAGCCCAGGCAATCAGCCAGCCAGCCAGTTCGACTACCAGTCACCCAGATATCCTTCCCCCAACAGGACACATTACGAACGAGACGACCACCCACACCCATTCACCGACCCACCCAACATCAGCCAGCTTGACATCAGTCACCCATCCAGCGAGTTCACCATTTGAGCAAGTCACCCAGGCCGTCAGCTATCCAGCCAGTCAGTAAGCCACCCAGCCAGCCAGCCACTCAGTCAGTCACCCAATCAGTCAGTTGCCAACTCAGCCAGTCAGTAAGCCACCCACCCAGCCAGCCAGCAGGCCATTCACAAATCTAGCCACACACTCAGCCAGCAAATCAACCATCAATTCCAGCCAGCCAGCCACTCAGTCAGTTGCCAACTCAGCCAGTCACTCACTGACTCAGTCACCCACCCAGCCAGTCACCCACCCACCCAGCCAGTCACCCACCCACCCAGCCAGTCACCCACCGAGTCAGTCACCCACCCAGCCAGTCACCCACCCAGCCAGTCACCCACCCAGCCAGTCACCCACCCACCCAGCCAGTCACCCACCGAGTCAGTCACCCACCCAGCCAGTCACCCACCCAGCCAGTCACTCACTCAGCTAGTCACTCACTGACTCAGTCACCCACTCAGCCAGTCACCCACTGACTCAGTCACCCACTCAGCCAGTCACCCACTCAGTCAGTCACCCACTCAGCCAGTCACCCACTGACTCAGTCACCCACCCAGCCAGTCACCCACCGAGTCAGTCACCCACCCAGCCAGTCACTCACTCAGCCAGTCACTTACTGACTCAGTCACCCACTCAGCCAGTCACTCACTGACTCAGTCACCCACTCAGCCAGTCACCCACCCAGCCAGTCACCCACCCAGCCAGTCACCCACTGACTCAGTCACCCACCCAGCCAGTCACCCTTCCAGCCAGTCACCCACCGACTCAGTCACCCACCCAGTCAGTCACCCACTCAGCCAGTCACCCACCCAACCAGTCACCCAGCTAGTCACTCACTCGCTCGCCCAGCCAGTCACCCACTGACTCAGTCACCCACCCAGCCAGTCACCCACCGAGGCAGTCACCCACTGACTCAGTCACCCACTGACTCAGTCACCCACCCAGCCAGTCACCCACTGACTCAGTCACTCACTCAGCCAGTCACCCACCCAGCCAGTCACCCACCGACTCAGTCACCCACCCAGCCAGTCACCCACTCAGCCAGTCACCCACCCAGCCAGTCACCCAGCTAGTCACTCACTCGCTCGCCCAGCTAGTCACCCACCGAGTCAGTCAACCACTGACTCAGTCACCCACCCAGCCAGTCACCCACTCCGCCAGTCACCCACTGACTCAGTCACCCACCCAGCCAGTCACCCACCCAGCCAGTCACCCACCCAGCCATTCACCCAGCTAGTCACTCACTCGCTCGCCCAGCCAGTCACCCACTGACTCAGTCACCCATTGACTCAGTCACCCACTGACTCAGTCACCCACTGACTCAGTCACCCATTGACTCAGTCACCCACTGACTCAGTCACCCACCGACTCAGTCAGTGAGCGACACCTTGACTCAAGTCACCGCGTGTCGCGTTGTAGCTTCGAGAAGAGGTGTGGCTGCTGCTGCTGGCGATGCTGATACTGATGCCGCTGATGCTGATATCGCCCTTTGCTGACTGCTGATGCTACTGCTGCTGCTACTGCTGATGCTACTGCTGCTGCTACTGCTTAATTATACTGTAGTGATGTTTATACTGCTGCTGATGCTGCTGATGCTACTACTGTACAATAAGCGTCACATCTCCCGCTGTGTTACCGAATATAAAATTACTGCCGTTTCATGATGACGATGGTTGTGCTGCTGATGACGATGGTTGTGCTGCTGATGATGGTTTTGATGATAAATTATATTGATGATGATGGCGATGGTGGGTTATGATTTTGCTGATGATGATGATTGTGTTGGTAATGATAACGGCGACGCTGCGGATGATTTATGGATTTTACTGCTGATGCTGATGTTGGTGGTGCTGATGATGGTGGTGGTGGTGGTGCGGATGATGGTGGTGGTGCTGATGATGGTGGTGGTGATGCTGATGATGGTGGTGGTGCTGATGATGTTGGTGGTGCTGATGATGATGGTGGTGGTGCTGCTGATGATGGTGGTGGTGGTGATGATGGTGCTGCTGATGATGGTGGTGCTGGTGGTGCTGCTGATGATGGTGGTGCTGGTGGTGGTGCTGATGATGGTGGTGGTGCTGCTGATGATGGTGGTGGTGATGGTGGTGCTGATTCTTATGGTGGTGGTGCTGCTGATGCTGCTGATGATGATGCTGCTGCTGCTGATGATGATGGTGCTGCTGCTGCTGCTATAAATCGTCACCACTCACCTGGCAGAGGAAGACGGCGCCTTCTTGTGTGATAGTCGTGTGACACAGGGAGAGCGAGAGAGACACACACACAGAGATGATGCGTTACTGCCGAGTGGGCTGGCTTGCTTGTGTGATAGTCGTGTGACACAGGGAGTAAGGGGGAGAGACACACACGGACACACACACGGAGTGATGTGTCACGGGGTGGCTGCTTCCTCTGTGTCGATGTGGGAGTGCGGGCGACGTGACGACGATGTTTGTGTTGTTGTTGTTGTGTGTGTGTGAGAGAGGCGTGTGTGTGTGTGTGAGAGGCGTGTGTGTGTGTGTGAGAGAGGCGTGCGTGTGTGAGAGAGAGGCGTGTGTGTGTGTGAGAGGCGTGTGTGTGTGTGTGAGAGGCGTGCGTGTGTGTGTGTGAGAGAGGCGTGTGTGTGAGAGAGAGGCGTGTGTGTGTGTGAGAGGCGTGTGTGTGTGTGAGAGGCGTGTGTGTGAGAGAGGCGTGTGTGTGTGTGAGAGAGAGGCGTGTGTGTGTGAGAGGCGTGTGTGTGTGAGAGGCGTGCGTGTGTGTGTGAGAGGCGTGTGTGTGTGTGAGAGGTGTGTGTGAGAGGCGTGTGTGTGTGAGAGGCGTGTGTGTGTGAGAGAGGCGTGTGTGTGTGTGAGAGAGGCGTGTGTGTGTGAGAGGCGTGTGTGTGTGAGAGGCGTGCGTGTGTGTGTGAGAGGCGTGTGTGTGTGTGAGAGGTGTGTGTGAGAGGCGTGTGTGTGTGTGTGAGAGGCGTGTGTGTGTGAGAGAGGCGTGTGTGTGTGTGTGAGAGGCGTGTGTGTGTGAGAGGCGTGCGTGTGTGTGTGAGAGGCGTGTGTGTGTGTGAGAGGTGTGTGTGAGAGGCGTGTGTGTGTGTGTGAGAGGCGTGTGTGTGTGAGAGAGAGACGGGAGTGTGGGTGAGAAGGAGTGAGTGAGACTGTGAGTGAGAGAGATGATGGTGTGGTGGTGGTGGGGGTGTGAGTGAGAGAGAGTGAGACTGAGTTAGAGAGATGATAGTGTGGTGGTAGTGGTGGTGGTGGTGTTGGTGGTGGGGGTGTTGTGATAGAGACTGCGAGTGTGAGTAAGACTGTGAGAGAGAGATGATGATGGTGGTGTTGTGAGTAAGACTGTGAGAGAGAGATGATGATGATGGTGATGGTGTAGTGGTGATGTTGGAGTGAGAGGAGTCAACAGGCGAAGGGAGGAGTCCTCGTGGTGGGCTACACGGCAGCGCAGAGCGCCACCCACGGCTCGCACCACGTGCCCTGCAGCATGTGCAGCAGTACAGTGTAGTGTATACACTGTACTGTATATACACTGTGGTGTGTATACAGTACAGTACCTGTACTGTATACACACGCACTGTACTGTATACAGTACAGTGCGAGTGTATACACTACACCCACGGCTCGCACCACGTGCAGCAGTACAGTGTAGGATATACACTGTACTGTATACACTGTACTGTATACAGTACACCCACAGTACACGCTGTGGTAATTACACTACAGTACAGTATACACACTACACTATATACAGTACACACTAGTAATTACAGTACAGTACACACTACACTACATACAGTACACACTACACTACATACAGTACACACTAGTAATTACAGTACACACTGCACTGCATACAGTACACACTAGTAATTACAGTACAGTACACACTACACTACATACAGTACACACTGTAGTAATTACACTACAGTACAGTACACACTGCACTGCATCATACGACTACCCACACATTACACACACCGCACACAGCAGAGGTGGGACAAAGTCATTGTTGTGCAAGTCCAAGTCGAGTCGCAAGTCATCAAATTCATGACTCGAGTCTGACTCGAGTCCAAGTCACATGACTCGAGTCCACATCTCATAGGTGGGACAAAGTCATTGTTATGCAAGTCCAAGTCGAGTCGCAAGTCATCAAATTCATGACTCGAGTCTGACTCGAGTCCAAGTCACATGACTCGAGTCCACATCTCATAGGTGGGACAAAGTCATTGTTATGCAAGTCCAAGTCGAGTCGCAAGTCATCAAATTCATGACTCGAGTCTGACTCGAGTCCAAGTCACATGACTCGAGTCCACATCTCATAGGTGGGACAAAGTCATTGTTATGCAAGTCCAAGTCGAGTCGCAAGTCATCAAATTCATGACTCGAGTCTGACTCGAGTCCAAGTCACATGACTCGAGTCCACATCTCATAGGTGGGACAAAGTCATTGTTATGCAAGTCCAAGTCGAGTCGCAAGTCATCAAATTCATGACTCGAGTCTGACTCGAGTCCAAGTCACATGACTCGAGTCCACATCTCAGAGGTGGGACAAAGTCATTGTTATGCAAGTCCAAGTCGAGTCGCAAGTCATCAAATTCATGACTCGAGTCTGACTCGAGTCCAAGTCACATGACTCGAGTCCACATCTCAGAGGTGGGACAAAGTCATTGTTATGCAAGTCCAAGTCGAGTCGCAAGTCATCAAATTCATGACTCGAGTCTGACTCGAGTCCAAGTCACATGACTCGAGTCCACACCTCTGCCATCCAATGTACACACGCAGTACATCACACCAGAGATTAGAATGTGTAGAGTATTTAACAGACCGTAGCACACAGTATACCCTACGGTGCACACGCATGCCTGTCGTGGCTACGCCATAACGCCATAGATTAAAACACACGGTATCATATACACACACAACGTACGCATGTACTATGGGTACAGTAGTACCATATATATGCATCAAATACACGTGTACTTTGTGTAATAATAGTCGTGTGTGTGTGCGGCCATTTGACACGCTACTACTGGATGAAGGCACGTGTTACTGCTGCTGCTGCTGCACATGGCATCTGTTACTGCTGCTGCTGCACATGGCATCTGTTACTGCTGCTGCTGCTGCACATGGCATCTGTTACTGCTGCTGCTGCTGCACATGGCATCTGTTACTGCTGCTGCTGCTGCACATGGCATCTGTTACTGCTGCTGCTGCACATGGCATCTGTTACTGCTGCTGCTGCACATGGCATCTGTTACTGCTGCTGCTCATGGCATCTGTTACTGCTGCTGCTGCACATGGCATCTGTTACTGCTGCTGCACATGGCATCTGTTACTGCTGCTACTGAACATGGCATCTGTTACTGCTGCTGCTGCACATGGCATCTGTTACTGCTGCTGCTGCACATGGCATCTGTTACTGCTGCTGCTGCACATGGCATCTGTTACTGCTGCTGCACATGGCATCTGTTACTGCTGCTGCTGCACATGGCATCTGTTACTGCTGCTGCACATGGCATCTGTTACTGCTGCTGCTGCTCATGGCATCTGTTACTGCTGCTGCTGCACATGGCATCTGTTACTGCTGCTGCTGCACATGGCATCTGTTACTGCTGCTGCTGCTGCACATGGCATCTGTTACTGCTGCTGCTGCACATGGCATCTGTTACTGCTGCTGCTACTCATGGCATCTGTTACTGCTGCTGCTGCACATGGCATCTGTCACTGCTTCTGCTGCACATGGCATCTGTTACTGCTGCTGCTGCACATGGCATCTGTTACTGCTTCTGCTGCACATGGCATCTGTTACTGCTGCTGCACATGGCACCTGTTACTGCTGCTGCTGCACATGGCATCTGTCACTGCTTCTGCTGCACATGGCATCTGTTACTGCTGCTGCTGCACATGGCACCTGTTACTGCTGCTGCTGCACATGGCACCTGTTACTGCTGCTGCTGCACATGGCATCTGTCACTGCTTCTGCTGCACATGGCATCTGTTACTGCTGCTGCTGCACATGGCATCTGTCACTGCTTCTGCTGCACATGGCACCTGTTACTGCTGCTGCTGCACATGGCACCTGTTACTGCTGCTGCTGCACATGGCATCTGTCACTGCTTCTGCTGCACATGGCATCTGTTACTGCTGCTGCTGCACATGGCATCTGTCACTGCTTCTGCTGCACATGGCATCTGTTACTGCTGCTGCTGCTGCACATGGCACCTGTTACTGCTGCTGCTGCACATGGCATCTGTTACTGCTGCTGCTGCACATGGCATCTGTCACTGCTTCTGCTGCACATGGCACCTGTTACTGCTGCTGCTGCACATGGCATCTGTTACTGCTGCTGCTGCACATGGCATCTGTCACTGCTTCTGCTGCACATGGCATCTGTTACTGCTGCTGCTGCACATGGCATCTGTTACTGCTTCTGCTGCACATGGCACCTGTTACTGCTGCTGCTGCACATGGCATCTGTTACTGCTGCTGCTGCACATGGCATCTGTCACTGCTTCTGCTGCACATGGCATCTGTTACTGCTTCTGCTGCACATGGCATCTGTTACTGCTGCTGCTGCACATGGCATCTGTTACTGCTGCTGCACATGGCATCTGTTACTGCTGCTGCTGCTGCACATGGCATCTGTTACTGCTGCTGCTGCACATGGCATCTGTTACTGCTGCTGATGCTGCTGCACATGGCATCTGTTACTGCTGCTGCACATGGCATCTGTTACTGCTGCTGCTGCACATGGCATCTGTTACTGCTGCTGCTGCACATGGCATCTGTTACTGCTGCTGCTGCTGCACATGGCATCTGTTACTGCTGCTGCTGCTGCACATGGCATCTGTTACTGCTGCTGCTGCACATGGCATCTATTACTGCTGCTGCTGCTGCACATGGCATCTGTTACTGCTGCTGCTGCACATGGCATCTGTTACTGCTGCTGCTGCACATGGCATCTGTTACTGCTGCTGCTGCACATGGCATCTGTTACTGCTGCTGCTGCACATGGCATCTGTTACTGCTGCTGCTGCTGCTGCACATGGCATCTGTTACTGCTGCTGCTGCTCATGGCATCTGCTACTGCTGCTGCTGCACATGGCACCTGTTACTGCTGCTGCTGCACATGGCATCTGTTACTGCTGCTGCTGCTGCACATGGCATCTGTTACTGCTGCTGCTGCACTTGGCATCTGTTACTGCTGCTGCTGCACATGGCATCTGTTGCTGCTGCTGCACATGGCATCTGTTACTGCTGCTGCTGCTGCTCATGGCATCTGTTACTGCTGCTGCACATGGCATCTGTTACTGCTGCTGCTGCTGCACTTGGCATCTGTTACTGCTGCTGCTGCACTTGGCATCTGTTACTGCTGCTGATGCACATGGCATCTGTTACTGCTGCTGCTGCACATGGCATCTGTTACTGCTGCTGCTGCTGCTCATGGCATCTGTTACTGCTGCTGCTGCTGCACATGGCATCTGTTACTGCTGCTGCTGCACTTGGCATCTGTTACTGCTGCTGCTGCACATGGCATCTGTTACTGCTGCTGCTGCACATGGCATCTGTTACTGCTGCTGCTGCACATGGCATCTGTTACTGCTGCTGCTGCACATGGCATCTGTTACTGCTGCTGCTGCACATGGCATCTGCTACTGCTGCTGCTGCACATGGCATCTGCTACTGCTGCTGCTGCACATGGCATCTGTTACTGCTGCTGCTGCACATGGCATCTGTTACTGCTGCACATGGCATCTGTTACTGCTGCTGCTGCACATGGCATCTGTTACTGCTGCACATGGCATCTGTTACTGCTGCTGCTGCACATGGCATCTGCTACTGCTGCTGCTGCACATGGCATCTGCTACTGCTGCTGCTGCACATGGCATCTGGTACTGCTGCTGCTGCCCATGGCATCTGTTACTGCTGCTGCTGCACATGGCATCTGTTACTGCTGCTGCTGCACATGGCATCTGTTACTGCTGCTGCTGCACATGGCATCTGTTACTGCTGCTGCTGCACATGGCATCTGTTACTGCTGCACATGGCATCTGTTACTGCTGCTGCTGCACATGGCATCTGTTACTGCTGCTGCTGCCCATGGCATCTGTTACTGCTGCTGCTGCACATGGCATCTGTTACTGCTGCACATGGCATCTGTTACTGCTGCTGCTGCACATGGCATCTGCTACTGCTGCTGCTGCACATGGCATCTGCTACTGCTGCTGCTGCACATGGCATCTGGTACTGCTGCTGCTGCCCATGGCATCTGTTACTGCTGCTGCTGCACATGGCATCTGCTACTGCTGCTGCTGCACATGGCATCTGTTACTGCTGCTGCTGCACATGGCATCTGTTACTGCTGCTGCTCATGGCATCTGCTACTGCTGCTGCTGCACATGGCATCTGTTACTGCTGCTGCTGCTCATGGCATCTGTTACTGCTGCTGCTGCACATGGCATCTGCTACTGCTGCTGCTGCTCATGGCATCTGTTACTGCTGCTGCTGCTCATGGCATCTGTTACTGCTGCTGCTGCTCATGGCATCTGTTACTGCTGCTGCTGCACATGGCATCTGTTACTGCTGCTGCTGCTCATGGCATCTGTTACTGCTGCTGCTGCTCATGGCATCTGCTACTGCTGCTGCTGCTCATGGCATCTGCTACTGCTGCTGCTGCACATGGCATCTGTTACTGCTGCTGCTGCTCATGGCATCTGTTACTGCTGCTGCTGCACATGGCATCTGTTACTGCTGCTGCTGCACATGGCATCTGTTACTGCTGCTGCTGCACATGGCATCTGTTACTGCTGCTGCTGCACATGGCATCTGTTACTGCTGATGCTGCACATGGCACCTGTTACTGCTGCTGCTGCACATGGCACCTGTTACTTCTGCTGCTGCACATGGCACCTGTTACTGCTGCTGCTGCACATGGCATCTGTTACTGCTGCTGCTGCACATGGCATCTGTTACTGCTGCTGCTGCTGCACATGGCATCTGTTATTGCTGCTGCACATGGCATCTGTTACTGCTGCTGCTGCACATGGCATCTGTTATTGCTGCTGCTGCTGCACATGACATCTGTTACTGCTGCTGCTGCTCATGGCATCTGTTACTGCTGCTGCTGCACATGGCATCTGTTACTGCTGCTGCTGCTGCACATGGCATCTGTTATTGCTGCTGCTGCACATGGCATCTGTTACTGCTGCTGCTGCTGCACATGGCATCTGTTACTGCTGCTGATGCACATGGCATCTGTTACTGCTGCTGCTGCACATGGCATCTGTTACTGCTGCTGCTGCTGCACATGGCATCTGTTATTGCTGCTGCTGCACATGGCATCTGTTACTGCTGCTGCTGCTGCTCATGGCATCTGTTACTGCTGCTGCTGCACATGGCATCTGTTACTGCTGCTGCTGCACATGGCATCTGTTACTGCTGCTGCTGCACATGGCATCTGTTACTGCTGCTGCTGCACATGGCATCTGTTACTGCTGCTATTGCACATGGCATCTGTTACTGCTGCTGCTGCACATGGCATCTGTTACTGCTGCTATTGCACATGGCATCTGTTGCTGCTGATGCTGCTGCACATGGCATCTGTTACTGCTGCTGCTGCTGCACATGGCATCTGTTACTGCTGCTGCTGCTGCACATGGCATCTGTTACTGCTGCTGCTGCTCATGCATCTGTTACTGCTGCTGCTGCACATGGCATCTGTTACTGCTGCTGCTGCTGCACATGGCATCTGTTACTGCTGCTGCTACTCATGGCATCTGTTACTGCTGCTGCTGCACATGGCATCTGTTACTGCTGCTGCTGCACATGGCATCTGTTACTGCTGCTGCTGCACATGGCATCTGTTACTGCTGCTGCTGCACATGGCACCTGTTACTGCTGCTGCTGCACATGGCATCTGTTACTGCTGCTGCTGCACATGGCATCTGTTACTGATGCTGCTGCTCATGGCATCTGTTACTGCTGCTGCTGCTCATGGCATCTGTTACTGCTGCTGCTGCACATGGCACCTGTTACTGCTGCTGCTGCACATGGCACCTGTTACTGATGCTGCTGCACATGGCACCTGTTACTGATGCTGCTGCACATGGCACCTGTTATTGCTGCTGCTGCACATGGCATCTGTTACTGCTGCTGCTGCACATGGCATCTGTTACTTCTGCTGCTGCACATGGCATCTGTTACTGCTGCTGCTGCACATGGCATCTGTTACTGCTGCTGCTGCACATGGCATCTGTTACTGCTGCTGCTGCACATGGCATCTGTTACTGCTGATGCTGCACATGGCACCTGTTACTGCTGCTGCTGCACATGGCACCTGTTACTTCTGCTGCTGCACATGGCACCTGTTACTGCTGCTGCTGCACATGGCATCTGTTGCTGCTGCACATGGCATCTGTTACTGCTGCTGCTGCACATGGCATCTGTTACTGCTGCTGCTGCTGCACATGGCATCTGTTATTGCTGCTGCACATGGCATCTGTTACTGCTGCTGCTGCACATGGCATCTGTTATTGCTGCTGCTGCTGCACATGACATCTGTTACTGCTGCTGCTGCTCATGGCATCTGTTACTGCTGCTGCTGCACATGGCATCTGTTACTGCTGCTGCTGCTGCACATGGCATCTGTTATTGCTGCTGCTGCACATGGCATCTGTTACTGCTGCTGCTGCTGCACATGGCATCTGTTACTGCTGCTGATGCACATGGCATCTGTTACTGCTGCTGCTGCACATGGCATCTGTTACTGCTGCTGCTGCTGCACATGGCATCTGTTATTGCTGCTGCTGCACATGGCATCTGTTACTGCTGCTGCTGCTGCTCATGGCATCTGTTACTGCTGCTGCACATGGCATCTGTTACTGCTGCTGCTGCACATGGCATCTGTTACTGCTGCTGCTGCACATGGCATCTGTTACTGCTGCTGCTGCACATGGCATCTGTTACTGCTGCTATTGCACATGGCATCTGTTACTGCTGCTGCTGCACATGGCATCTGTTACTTCTGCTGCTGCACATGGCATCTGTTACTGCTGCTGCTGCACATGGCATCTGTTACTGCTGCTATTGCACATGGCATCTGTTACTGCTGATGCTGCTGCACATGGCATCTGTTACTGCTGCTGCTGCACATGGCATCTGTTACTGCTGCTGCTGCTGCACATGGCATCTGTTACTGCTGCTGCTGCTCATGCATCTGTTACTGCTGCTGCTGCTCATGGCATCTGTTACTGCTGCTGCTGCACATGGCATCTGTTACTGCTGCTGCTGCACATGGCATCTGTTACTGCTGCTGCTGCACATGGCACCTGTTACTGCTGCTGCTGCACATGGCATCTGTTACTGCTGCTGCTGCACATGGCATCTGTTACTGATGCTGCTGCTCATGGCATCTGTTACTGCTGCTGCTGCACATGGCATCTGTTACTGATGCTGCTGCTCATGGCATCTGTTACTGCTGCTGCTGCACATGGCACCTGTTACTGCTGCTGCTGCACATGGCATCTGTTACTGCTGCTGCTGCACATGGCATCTGTTACTGATGCTGCTGCTCATGGCATCTGTTACTGCTGCTGCTGCACATGGCATCTGTTACTGCTGCTGCTGCACTTGGCATCTGTTACTGATGCTGCTGCTCATGGCATCTGTTACTGCTGCTGCTGCTGCACATGGCATCTGTTACTGCTGCTGCTGCACATGGCATCTGTTACTGCTGCTGCTGCACATGGCATCTGTTACTGCTGCTGCTGCACATGGCATCTGTTACTGCTGCTGCTGCACATGGCACCTGTTACTGCTGCTGCTGCACATGGCATCTGTTACTGATGCTGCTGCTCATGGCATCTGTTACTGCTGCTGCTGCACATGGCATCTGTTGCTGCTGCTGCACATGGCACCTGTTACTGCTGCTGCTGCACATGGCATCTGTTACTGCTGCTGCTGCACTTGGCATCTGTTACTGCTGCTGCTGCACATGACATCTGTTACTGCTGCTGCTGCTGCACATGGCATCTGTTACTGCTGCTACTGCTGCACATGGCACCTGTTACTGCTGCTGCTGCACATGGCACCTGTTACTGATGCTGCTGCACATGGCATCTGTTATTGCTGCTGCTGCACATGGCATCTGTTATTGCTGCTGCTGCACATGGCACCTGTTACTGATGCTGCTGCACATGGCATCTGTTACTGCTGCTGCTGCACATGGCACCTGTTACTGCTGCTGCTGCACATGGCACCTGTTACTGATGCTGCTGCACATGGCACCTGTTACTGATGCTGCTGCACATGGCATCTGTTATTGCTGCTGCTGCACATGGCATCTGTTACTGCTGCTGCTGCACATGGCATCTGTTACTGCTGCTGCTGCACATGGCATCTGTTACTGCTGCTGCTGCACATGGCACCTGTTACTGATGCTGCTGCACATGGCATCTGTTACTGCTGCTGCTGCACATGGCATCTGTTACTGCTGCTGCTGCACATGGCACCTGTTACTGATGCTGCTGCACATGGCACCTGTTACTGATGCTGCTGCACATGGCATCTGTTATTGCTGCTGCTGCACATGGCATCTGTTACTGCTGCTGCTGCACATGGCATCTGTTACTTCTGCTGCTGCACATGGCATCTGTTACTGCTGCTGCACATGGCATCTGTTACTGCTGCTGCTGCTCATGGCATCTGTTACTGCTGCTGCTGCACATGGCATCTGTTACTGCTGCTGCTGCTGCCCATGGCATCTGTTACTGCTGCTGCTGCTGCTCATGGCATCTGTTACTGCTGCTGCTGCACATGGCATCTGTTACTGCTGCTGCTGCTGCCCATGGCATCTGTTACTGCTGCTGCTGCACATGGCATCTGTTACTGCTGCTGCTGCTGCTCATGGCATCTGTTACTGCTGCTGCTGAACATGGCATCTGTTACTGCTGCTGCTGCACATGGCATCTGTTACTGCTGCTGCTGCACATGGCATCTGTTACTGCTGCTGCTGCACATGGCATCTGTTACTGCTGCTGCTGCACATGGCATCTGTTACTGCTGCTGCTGCACATGGCATCTGTTACTGCTGCTGCTGCTGCTCATGGCATCTGTTACTGCTGCTGCTGCTCATGGCATCTGTTACTGCTGCTGCTGCACATGGCATCTGTTACTGCTGCTGCTGCTGCACATGGCATCTGTTACTGCTGCTGCTGCTCATGCATCTGTTACTGCTGCTGCTGCTGCACATGGCATCTGTTACTGCTGCTGATGCACATGGCATCTGTTACTGCTGCTGATGCACATGGCATCTGTTACTGCTGCTGCTGCACATGGCATCTGTTACTGCTGCTGCTGCTGCACATGGCATCTGTTACTGCTGCTGCTGCACATGGCATCTGTTACTGCTGCTGCTGCACATGGCATCTGTTACTGCTGCTGCTGCACATGGCATCTGTTACTGCTGCTGCTGCACATGGCACCTGTTACTGCTGCTGCTGCACATGGCATCTGTTACTGCTGCTGCTGCACATGGCATCTGTTACTGCTGCTGCTGCACATGGCATCTGTTACTGCTGCTGCTGCACATGGCATCTGTTACTGCTGCTGCTGCACATGGCATCTGTTACTGCTGCTGCTGCACATGGCACCTGTTACTGCTGCTGCTGCACATGGCATCTGTTACTGCTGCTGCTGCACATGGCATCTGTTACTGATGCTGCTGCTCATGGCATCTGTTACTGCTGCTGCTGCACATGGCATCTGTTACTGATGCTGCTGCTCATGGCATCTGTTACTGCTGCTGCTGCACATGGCACCTGTTACTGCTGCTGCTGCACATGGCATCTGTTACTGCTGCTGCTGCACATGGCATCTGTTACTGATGCTGCTGCTCATGGCATCTGTTACTGCTGCTGCTGCACATGGCATCTGTTACTGCTGCTGCTGCACATGGCATCTGTTACTGATGCTGCTGCTCATGGCATCTGTTACTGCTGCTGCTGCACATGGCATCTGTTACTGCTGCTGCTGCACATGGCATCTGTTACTGCTGCTGCTGCACATGGCATCTGTTACTGCTGCTGCTGCACATGGCACCTGTTACTGCTGCTGCTGCACATGGCATCTGTTACTGATGCTGCTGCTCATGGCATCTGTTACTGCTGCTGCTGCACATGGCATCTGTTGCTGCTGCTGCTGCTCATGGCATCTGTTACTGCTGCTGATGCACATGGCATCTGTTACTGCTGCTGCTGCCCATGGCATCTGTTACTGCTGCTGCTGCACATGGCATCTGTTACTGCTGCTGCTGCTCATGGCATCTGTTACTGCTGCTGCTGCACATGGCATCTGTTACTGCTGCTGCTGCTGCCCATGGCATCTGTTACTGCTGCTGCTGCTGCTCATGGCATCTGTTACTGCTGCTGCTGCACATGGCATCTGTTACTGCTGCTGCTGCTGCCCATGGCATCTGTTACTGCTGCTGCTGCACATGGCATCTGTTACTGCTGCTGCTGCTGCTCATGGCATCTGTTACTGCTGCTGCTGCTCATGGCATCTGTTACTGCTGCTGCTGCTCATGGCATCTGTTACTGCTGCTGCTGCACATGGCATCTGTTACTGCTGCTGCTGCTGCACATGGCATCTGTTACTGCTGCTGCTGCTCATGCATCTGTTACTGCTGCTGCTCATGGCATCTGTTACTGCTGCTGCTGCTGCACATGGCATCTGTTACTGCTGATGATGCACATGGCATCTGTTACTGCTGCTGCTGCACATGGCATCTGTTACTGCTGCTGCTGCTGCACATGGCATCTGTTACTGCTGCTGCTGCACATGGCATCTGTTACTGCTGCTGCTGCACATGGCATCTGTTACTGCTGCTGCTGCACATGGCATCTGTTACTGCTGCTGCTGCACATGGCACCTGTTACTGCTGCTGCTGCACATGGCATCTGTTACTGCTGCTGCTGCTGCACATGGCATCTGTTACTGCTGCTGCTGCACATGGCATCTGTTACTGCTGCTGCTGCACATGGCATCTGTTACTGCTGCTGCTGCACATGGCATCTGTTACTGCTGCTGCTGCACATGGCACCTGTTACTGCTGCTGCTGCACATGGCATCTGTTACTGCTGCTGCTGCACATGGCATCTGTTACTGATGCTGCTGCTCATGGCATCTGTTACTGCTGCTGCTGCACATGGCATCTGTTACTGATGCTGCTGCTCATGGCATCTGTTACTGCTGCTGCTGCACATGGCACCTGTTACTGCTGCTGCTGCACATGGCATCTGTTACTGCTGCTGCTGCACATGGCATCTGTTACTGATGCTGCTGCTCATGGCATCTGTTACTGCTGCTGCTGCACATGGCATCTGTTACTGCTGCTGCTGCACATGGCATCTGTTACTGATGCTGCTGCTCATGGCATCTGTTACTGCTGCTGCTGCACATGGCATCTGTTACTGCTGCTGCTGCACATGGCATCTGTTACTGCTGCTGCTGCACATGGCATCTGTTACTGCTGCTGCTGCACATGGCACCTGTTACTGCTGCTGCTGCACATGGCATCTGTTACTGATGCTGCTGCTCATGGCATCTGTTACTGCTGCTGCTGCACATGGCATCTGTTGCTGCTGCTGCTGCTCATGGCATCTGTTACTGCTGCTGCTGCACATGGCACCTGTTACTGATGCTGCTGCACATGGCATCTGTTACTGCTGCTGCTGCACATGGCATCTGTTACTGGTGCTGCTGCTCATGCATCTGTTACTGCTGCTGCTGCACATGGCATCTGTTACTGCTGCTGCTGCACATGGCATCTGTTACTGCTGCTGCTGCACATGGCATCTGTTACTGCTGCTACTGCACATGGCACCTGTTACTGATGCTGCTGCACATGGCACCTGTTACTGCTGCTGCTGCACATGGCATCTGTTATTGTTGCTGCTGCACATGGCATCTGTTACTGCTGCTGCTGCACATGGCACCTGTTACTGCTGCTGCTGCTGCACATGGCACCTGTTACTGATGCTGCTGCACATGGCACCTGTTGCTGCTGCTGCTGCGCATGGCATCTGTTATTGCTGCTGCTGCACATGGCATCTGTTACTTCTGCTGCTGCACATGGCATCTGTTACTGCTGCTGCTGCACATGGCATCTGTTACTGCTGATTCTGCACATGGCATCTGTTATTGCTGCTGCACATGGCATCTGTTACTGCTGCTGCTGCACATGGCATCTGTTACTGCTGCTGCTGCTGCACATGGCATCTGTTACTGCTGCTGCTGCACATGGCATCTGTTACTGCTGCTGCTGCACATGGCATCTGTTACTGCTGCTGCTGCACATGGCATCTGTTACTGCTGCTGCTGCACATGGCATCTGTTACTGCTGCTGCTCATGGCATCTGTTACTGCTGCTGCTGCACATGGCATCTGTTACTGCTGCTGCTGCACATGGCATCTGTTGCTGCTGCTGCTGCTCATGGCATCTGTTACTGCTGCTGCTGCACATGGCATCTGTTACTGCTGCTGCTGCTGCACTTGGCATCTGTTACTGCTGCTGCTGCACATGGCATCTGTTACTGCTGCTGCTGCACTTGGCATCTGTTACTGCTGCTGCTGCACATGGCATCTGTTACTGCTGCTGCTGCACATGGCATCTGTTACTGCTGCTGCTGCACATGGCATCTGTTACTGCTGCTGCTGCACATGGCATCTGTTACTGCTGCTGCTGCACATGGCATCTGTTACTGCTGCTGCTGCTCATGGCATCTGTTACTGCTGCTGCTGCACTTGGCATCTGTTACTGCTGCTGCTGCACATGGCATCTGTTACTGCTGCTGCTGCTGCACTTGGCATCTGTTACTGCTGCTGCTGCACATGGCATCTGTTACTGCTGCTGCTGCTCATGGCTTCTGTTACTGCTGCTGCTGCACATGGCATCTGTTACTGCTGCTGCTGCACATGGCATCTGTTACTGCTGCTGATGCACATGGCATCTGTTACTGCTGCTGATGCACATGGCATCTGTTACTGCTGCTGCTGCACATGGCATCTGTTACTGCTGCTGCTGCTGCACTTGGCATCTGTTACTGCTGCTGCTGCACATGGCATCTGTTACTGCTGCTGCTCATGGCTTCTGTTACTGCTGCTGCTGCACATGGCATCTGTTACTGCTGCTGCTGCACATGGCATCTGTTACTGCTGCTGATGCACATGGCATCTGTTACTGCTGCTGATGCACATGGCATCTGTTACTGCTGCTGCTGCACATGGCATCTGTTACTGCTGCTGATGCTGCACATGGCATCTGTTACTGCTGCTGCACATGGCATCTGTTACTGCTGCTGCTGCACATGGCATCTGTTACTGCTGCTGATGCACATGGCATCTGTTACTGCTGCTGCTGCTGCACATGGCATCTGTTACTGCTGCTGCTGCTCATGGCATCTGTTACTGCTGCTGCTGCTCATGGCATCTGTTACTGCTGCTGCTGCACATGGCATCTGTTACTGCTGCTGCTGCTGCACATGGCATCTGTTACTGCTGCTGATGCACATGGCATCTGTTACTGCTGCTGATGCTGCACATGGCATCTGTTACTGCTGCTGATGCACATGGCATCTGTTACTGCTGCTGCTGCACATGGCATCTGTTACTGCTGCTGCTGCTCATGGCATCTGTTACTGCTGCTGCTGCTGCACATGGCATCTGTTACTGCTGCTGATGCACATGGCATCTGTTACTGCTGCTGCTGCACTTGGCATCTGTTACTCCTGCTGCTGCTCATGGCATCTGTTACTGCTGCTGCTGCCCATGGCATCTGTTACTGCTGCTGCACATGGCATCTGTTACTGCTGCTGCTGCACATGGCATCTGTTACTGCTGCTGCTGCACATGGCATCTGTTACTGCTGCTGCTGCTGCACATGGCATCTGTTACTGCTGCTGATGCACATGGCATCTGTTACTGCTGCTGCTGCACATGGCATCTGTTACTGCTGCTGCTGCTCATGGCATCTGTTACTGCTGCTGCTGCACATGGCATCTGTTACTGCTGCTGCTGCCCATGGCATCTGTTACTGCTGCTGCACATGGCATCTGTTACTGCTGCTGCTGCTCATGGCATCTGTTACTGCTGCTGCTGCACATGGCATCTGTTACTGCTGCTGCTGCCCATGGCATCTGTTACTGCTGCTGCACATGGCATCTGTTACTGCTGCTGCTGCTCATGGCATCTGTTACTGCTGCTGCTGCTCATGGCATCTGTTACTGCTGCTGCTGCTCATGGCATCTGTTACTGCTGCTGCTGCACATGGCATCTGTTACTGCTGCTGCTGCTGCACATGGCATCTGTTACTGCTGCTGCTGCTCATGCATCTGTTACTGCTGCTGCTGCTCATGGCATCTTTTACTGCTGCTGCTGCTGCACATGGCATCTGTTACTGCTGCTGATGCACATGGCATCTGTTACTGCTGCTGCTGCACATGGCATCTGTTACTGCTGCTGCTGCACATGGCATCTGTTACTGCTGCTGCTGCTGCACATGGCATCTGTTACTGCTGCTGATGCACATGGCATCTGTTACTGCTGCTGCTGCACATGGCATCTGTTACTGCTGCTGCTGCTCATGGCATCTGTTACTGCTGCTGCTGCACATGGCATCTGTTACTGCTGCTGCTGCTGCACATGGCATCTGTTACTGCTGCTGCTGCTCATGGCATCTGTTACTGCTGCTGCTCATGGCATCTGTTACTGCTGCTGCTGCTCATGGCTTCTGTTACTGCTGCTGCACATGGCATCTGTTACTGCTGCTGCTGCACATGGCATCTGTTACTGCTGCTGCTGCTCATGGCATCTGTTACTGCTGCTGCACATGGCATCTGTTACTGCTGCTGCTGCACATGGCATCTGTTACTGCTGCTGCTGCTCATGGCATCTGTTACTGCTGCTGCTGCACATGGCATCTGTTACTGCTGCTGCTGCTCATGGCATCTGTTACTGCTGCTGCTCATGGCATCTGTTACTGCTGCTGCTGCTCATGGCTTCTGTTACTGCTGCTGCACATGGCATCTGTTACTGCTGCTGCTGCACATGGCATCTGTTACTGCTGCTGCTGCTCATGGCATCTGTTACTGCTGCTGCACATGGCATCTGTTACTGCTGCTGCTGCACATGGCATCTGTTACTGCTGCTGCTGCTCATGGCATCTGTTACTGCTGCTGCTGCACATGGCATCTGTTACTGCTGCTGCTGCTGCACATGGCATCTGTTACTGCTGCTGCTGCTGCACATGGCATCTGTTACTGCTGCTGCTGCTCATGCATCTGTTACTGCTGCTGCTGCACATGGCATCTGTTACTGCTGCTGCTGCTGCACATGGCATCTGTTACTGCTGCTGCTACTCATGGCATCTGTTACTGCTGCTGCTGCACATGGCATCTGTTACTGCTGCTGCTACTCATGGCATCTGTTACTGCTGCTGCTGCACATGGCATCTGTTACTGCTGCTGCTGCACATGGCATTTGTTACTGCTGCTGCTGCTCATGGCATCTGTGCATGTACGGTGTGAAAGAAGTTTGTGCTTCCTGTACCGCGCACTTTGTTGACATTTGCCACACGAGTTGTCTCGCAAATGGACCGCTGTGGGTGGAGTTTGTCAGGCAAGGCAGTGGTTATCATAAATATTGGGGGGCACACACACACACACACACCCCCAATATTCAAATATGCTCAAAATGCCCCCCTCCAATATATTGCTATCAAAATAATAATTGCGAGGTTATTAAATAAAAATAACAATTTGCTAAATCTTGGCCACAATATCTGGACTTGTTTTCATATAACAATGCATATATTTCTATTTAAAGCTTTCGTGACTGCAGGGATTCATCTTCTTGGTTCTTTCGGTAAAGTCACGTAGAAGGGAAATAATAAAATAATAAAATTAAAACACAATAAAATACTATTTTCACGACGTTTCGGCCACAACGCAAGCAGCCGTCCTCAGGTGAAGAACAGGTCTGTCGGAAAGATGCGTCTGAATGCGTTGTGGCCGAAACGTCGTGATAATTGTATTTTATTGTTTTATTTTTATTATTTTATTATTTCCCTTCTACGTGATTATTTAATAATGTTTAATTATTATTTTATTATTTCCCTTCTACGCGATTACTTTATTATGTTTTATTTTTATTATTTTATTATTTCCCTTCTACGCGATTATTTTATTATGTTTTATTTTTATTATTTTATTATTTCCCTTCTACGCGACTTTACCGAAAGAACCAAGAAGACGTTTCTGTTGAAATTATTGTGGTTATGGTTGTACTTTATTAATCCCCAATCTCTGCCATTACATACAATGAAACAAGAAATGGTAAAAAAAAAAAATGAAAAAATAGAGTAACGTAATACAATACACTATTAGACATTATTGTAGGCAGGACATGGCAAAAAATTCGTTATTAAATTTAGATTTTTTTCTGGGGGGCACAGACCCCCTAGAAGATTTAGCCTCCCCCCCAATGTTGACTCCATGGCTACGGCCTTGTTGTAAAGTGTTAATTCACAACAACAACAACATACTTAGCGTGTGTGTGGTATTCTTTTGTACCGTACGTGCACTGTACTGGACGTACAGTGTTCTCGAGGCGTGCGTACAGTAGTCGCTGTGCATGCGGCACTGTACGTGAATTAGTTTGTGCAATTTGCCTGTTTCGATTTAAGGAACACCCACACGCTTGCAGCAAACCACCCGACATCCTGTAACACACACACATCAACCCACCCACTCAGTCACACACACACCCACCAACTCACCCACCCACTCAGTCACACACACACCCACTAACTCACCCACTCAGTCACTCAGTCACACACACACCCACTAACTCACCCACTCACTCAGTCACACACACACATCAACCCACCCACTCAGTCACACACACACCCACCAACTCACCAAATCAGTCATACACCCACCCACTAACTCACCCACTCACTCACTCAGTCAAACACACCCATCAACTCACTCACTCAGTCACACACACACCAACTCACCCACTCAGTCACACACACACACCAACTCACCCACTCACTCAGTCACACACACACCCATCAGCTCACCCACTCACTCAGTCACACACACACACACCAACTCACCAACTCACTCAGTCACACACACACCCATCAACTCACCCACTCACTCAGTCACACACACACACACCAACTCACCAACTCACTCAGTCACACACACACCCACCAACTCACTCACTCAGTCACACACACACACACCAACTCACCAACTCACTCAGTCAAACACACACACCCACCAACTCACCCACTCACTCAGTCACACACACACACACCAACTCACCAACTCACTCAGTCACACACACACCCATCAACTCACCCACTCAGTCACACACACACACACCCACTAACTCACTCACTCAGTCAAACACACACATCAACTCATCCACTCAGTCACACACACACCCACCAACTCACCCACTCAGTCACACACAACCCACCACCAACTCACTCACTCACTCAGTCACACACACCCATCAACTCACCCACTCACTCAGTCACACACACACCCATCAACTCACCCACTCACTCAGTCACACACACACACACCAACTCACCAACTCACTCAGTCACACACACACCCATCAACTCACCCACTCAGTCACACACACACACACCCACTAACTCACTCACTCAGTCAAACACACACATCAACTCATCCACTCAGTCACACACACACCCACCAACTCACCCACTCAGTCACACACAACCCACCACCAACTCACTCACTCACTCAGTCACACACACCCATCAACTCACCCACTCACTCAGTCACACACACACACACCAACTCACCCACTCAGTCACACACACACCCACCAACTCACCAAATCAGTCATACACCCACCCACTAACTCACCCACTCAGTCACTCAGTCACACACACACATCAACCCACCCACTCAGTCACACACACACCCACCAACTCACCAAATCAGTCATACACCCACCCACTAACTCACCCACTCAGTCACTCAGTCACACACACACATCAACTCACTCACTCAGTCACACACACACCCACCCACCAACTCACCCACTCAGTCATACACCCACCCACTAACTCACCCACTCAGTCACTCAGTCACACACACACACATCAACTCATCCACTCAGTCACACACACACACACCCACTAACTCACCCACTCAGTCATACACCCACCCACTAACTCACCCACTCAGTCACTCAGTCACACACACACCCACCAACTCACCCACTCAGTCACACACACACCCACCCACCAACTCACCCACTCAGTCATACACCCACCCACTAACTCACCCACTCAGTCACTCAGTCACACACACACCCACCAACTCACCCACTCAGTCACACACACACACACCCACTAACTCACCCACTCACTCAGTCAAACACACACATCAACTCATCCACTCAGTCACACACACACCCACCAACTCACCAAATCAGTCATACACCCACCCACTAACTCACCCACTCACTCACTCAGTCAAACACACACATCAACTCACTCACTCAGTCACACACACACCAACTCACCCACTCAGTCACACACACACACCAACTCACCCACTCACTCAGTCACACACACACCCATCAACTCACCCACTCACTCAGTCACACACACACCCATCAACTCACCCACTCACTCAGTCACACACACACACACCAACTCACCAACTCACTCAGTCACACACACACACATCAACTCATCCACTCAGTCACACACACACCCATCAACTCACCCATTCACTCAGTCACACACACCCATCAACTCACCCACTCAGTCACACACACACCCACCAACTCACCCACTCACTCAGTCACACACACACCCACCAACTCACCCACTCACTCAGTCACACACACACCCATCAACTCACCCACTCAGTCACACACACACCCACCAACTCACCCACTCACTCAGTCACACACACACACACCCACTAACTCACCCACTCAGTCACACACACACCCACCAACTCACCCACTCACTCAGTCACACACACACCCACCAACTCACCCACTCACTCAGTCACACACACACCCATCAACTCACCCACTCAGTCACACACACACCCACCAACTCACCCACTCACTCAGTCACACACACACACACCCACTAACTCACTCACTCAGACAAACACACACATCAACTCACCCACTCAGTCACACACACACACACCCACCAACTCACCCACTCAGTCACACACACACACCCACTAACTCACCCACTCACTCAGTCACACACACACCCACCAACTCACCCACTCAGTCACACACACACACACCCACTAACTCACTCAGTCACACACATCAACTCACCTACTCAGTCACACACACACACACACCACCACCAACTCACCCACTCAGTCACACACACACACACACCCACTAACTCACCCACTCACTCAGTCAAACACACACATCAACTCACCCACTCAGTCACACACACACACACACACACCCACCAACTCACCCACTCAGTCACACACACACACACCCACTCAGTCACACACTCAGTCACACACACACACACCAACTCACTCACTCACTCAGTCACACACACACCCACCAACTCACCAAATCAGTCATACACCCACCCACTAACTCACCCACTCACTCACTCAGTCAAACACACACATCAACTCACTCACTCAGTCACACACACACCAACTGACCCACTCAGTCACACACACACACCAACTCACCCACTCACTCAGTCACACACACACCCATCAACTCACCCACTCACTCAGTCACACACACACCCATCAACTCACCCACTCACTAAGTCACACACACACACACCAACTCACCAACTCACTCAGTCACACACACACACATCAACTCATCCACTCAGTCACACACCCACCCACCAACTCACCCACTCACTCAGTCACACACACACCCATCAACTCACCCACTCACTCAGTCACACACACACCCATCAACTCACCCACTCAGTCACACACACACCCACCAACTCACCCACTCACTCAGTCACACACACACCCACCAACTCACCCACTCACTCAGTCACACACACACCCATCAACTCACCCAATCAGTCACACACACACCCATCAACTCACCCACCAACTCACCCACTCACTCAGTCACATACACACCCATCAACTCACCCACTCAGTCACACACCCACCCACCAACTCACCCACTCACTCAGTCACACACACACCCATCAACTCACCCACTCACTCAGTCACACACACACCCATCAACTCACCCACTCAGTCACACACACACCCACCAACTCACCCACTCACTCAGTCACACACACACCCACCAACTCACCCACTCACTCAGTCACACACACACCCATCAACTCACCCACTCAGTCACACACACACACACCCACCAACTCACTCACTCAGTCACACACACACACACCAACCCACTCAGTCACACACACACACACACACCAACTCACTCACTCAGTCACACACACACACACCCACCAACTCACTCACTCAGTCACACACACACACCCACCAACTCACTCACACACACACCCATCAACTCACCCACTCAGTCACACACACACACACCCACCAACTCACTCACTCAGTCACACACACACACACCCACTAACTCACTCACTCAGTCAAACACACACATCAATTCACCCACTCAGTCACACACACACACACCCACTAACTCACTCACTCAGTCACACACCCACCAACTCACCCACTCAGTCACACACACACACCCACTAACTCACTCACTCAGTCAAACACACACATCAACTCACCCACTCAGTCACACACACACACACCCACCAACTCACCCACTCAGTCACACACACACACACCCACTAACTCACCCACTCACTCAGTCAAACACACACACAGCAACTCACCCACTCAGTCACACACACACACACACCCACTCAGTCACACACTCAGTCACACACACACACACACCAACTCACTCACTCACTCAGTCACACACACACACACCAACTCACTCACTCAGTCACAAACACACACACCCACTCAGTCACACACACACATCAACTCACCCACTCACTCAGTCACACACACACCAACTCACCCACTCAGTCACACACACACACACCAACTCACCCACTCAGTCACACACACACACCAACTCACCCATTCACTCACACACACACACACCAACTCACCCACTCACTCAGTCACACACACAAACCAACTCACCCACTCATTCAGTTACACTCAGCCACTCACCATCTCACCAACTCACCAACTCAAACACTCCCCACACACACTCCCCACACACACTCCCAATCACTCTTCAACTCACTCACTCACTCACCATCTCACCAACTCAATAGCTCCCCACACATACTCCCAATCACTCTTCAACTCACCCACTCACTCACCCACCATGTCACGAACTCAATCACTCCCCACACACACTCCCAATCACTCTTCAACTCACCCACTCACTCACCCACCATCTCACCAACTCAATCACTCCCCACACTCACTCCCAATCACTCATCAACTCACCCACCCACTCACTCACCATCTCACCAATCACTCTTCAACTCACCCACCCACTCACTCACCATCTCACGAACTCAAACACTCCCCACACACACTCCAAATCACTCATCAACTCACCCACTCACCCACTCACTCACCATCTCACCAACTGAATCACTCCCCACACATACTCCCAATCACTCTTCAACTCACCCACTCACTCACTCACCATCTCACCAACTCAATCACTCCCCACACATACTCCCAATCACTCTTCAACTCACCCACCCACCTACTCACCATCTCACCAACTCAATCACTCCCCACACACACTCCAAATCACTCCTCAACCCATCCACCCACTCACTCGCCCATCAACTTACCCACCAACCCAACCACCCACCCACTCACCAACTCAATCACTCCCCACACACACTCCCAATTACTCCTCAACTCACTCACTCACCCACTCACTCACCCACTCACTCACCCAACAACTTACCCACCAACCCAACCACCCACTCACCATCTCACCAACTCAATCACTCCCCACACACACTCCCAATCACTCATCAACCCATCCGCCCACTCACTCGCCCATCAACTTACCCACCAACCCAACCACCCACCCACTCACCAACTCAATCACTCCCTACACACACTCCCAATCACTCCTCAACTCACTCACTCACCCACTCACTCGCCCAACAACTTACCCACCAACCCAACCACCCACTCACCATCTCACCAACTCAATCACTCCCCACACACACTCCCAATCACTCTTCAACTCACTCACCCACTCACTCGCCCATCAACTTACCACCAACCCAACCACCCACCCACCCACTCACTCGCCCATCAACTTACCCACCAACCCAACCACCCACCCACCCACCCACTCACTCACTCGCCCATCAACCTACCCACCCACTCACTCGCCCATCAACCTACCCACCAACCCACCACCCACCCACCCACTCACTCGCCCATCAATCTACCCACCCACCCACTCACTCGCCCATCAACCTACCCACCAACCCAACCACCCATCCACCCACTCACTCGCCCATCAACTTACCCACCAACCCAACCACCCACCCATCCACCCACTCACTCGCCCATTAACCTACCCACCAACCCACCCAACCACCCACCCACCCACTCACTCGCCCATAAACTTACCCACCAACCCAACCACCCACCCATCCACCCACTCACTCGCCCATTAACCTACCCACCAACCCACCCAACCACCCACCCACCCACTCACTCGCCCATCAACTTACCCACCAACCCAACCACCCACCCATCCACCCACTCACTCGCCCATCAACTTACCCACCAACCCAACCACCCACCCATCCACCCACTCACTCGCCCATCAACTTACCCACCAACCCACCCAACCACCCACCCACCCACTCACTCGCCCATCAACTTACCCACCAACCCAACCACCCACTCACCCACCCACTAGCTCACTCATCACTGAACTTCCCAATTCATACTTCCACCCACTCACCCACCCACCACTGCTCTCAATTTCCAAATTATTTACTGCACAGTGCTGCGTGTGTCTGCGGCGTGTGGGTAAAAACTGTAGTGCTATTTAGCAATAGGATTAACACATAGACCCCACATTCCCTCCCCCTCCTGCCCTAACTCGCCCATGTTGGGCAGTGTTACGGTCATCGCAGGAAGGGGCCCTGGCCTTTAAAGTGGAGTGGGGGAGCAGATAAAGAGTCCGGTCTCACGGTCAGGACCCACGACAACCAGGCGCCCCATGGCAATTCATTCCGTGGATGATTGTGGCCACAGGACAAATTTCGATTTAAAGCTTTCGTGACTGCAGGGATTCATCTTCTTGGTTCTTTCGGTAAAGTCACGTAGAATGGAAATAATAAAATAATAAAAATAACACATAATACAATAATTATTTTATTATGTTTTATTTTTCTTAAAGCATGATAAAATAATTCATTTATTATTTTTTATTTTTATTATTGTATTATTTCCCTTTTTGGTTCTTTCGGTAAAGTCACGTAGAAGGGAAATAATAAAATAAAATAAATGAAAATAAAAATAATAATTATTTTATTATTTTTCTTTTTCTTAAAACATGCTTAAATAATAATTTTATTATGTGTTATTTTATTATTTTATTATTTCCCTTCTACGTGACTTTACCGAAAGAACCAAGAAGAGGTCACAGGACAATTATGTTCCACGGGTTGGTTGCTTTGTTTGTTTGCGCGATTCATGTGTCAGCATGGTTAATAACGAATTGGGGGATTTCATTTACACCGTACGGTGGAGTGCGGTTGATCCGCTGGAGTTCACGTAAATCACGGCTCTCATCACGGCACCCCAGACACAACTTACCATCGACACCATCACCGCTAACCATCGCTCACAACTACTACCACCATCAACAACAACAACCGCCATTCGCCACTAAGTGGCGGTGTCGTCACCACGACGCTTGTGCCAGGCCATGTGCACGTTGAGGCCACGTGACGTGTCGAACGCCCGCTGGCAGGAGGTCACGGGGCAGACCCAGCAGGTGCCACGGGTCGACTGACCGAGATGACCGAGATGACTGGCTGATGCACCACCTGTGCCCCCTACTGTACCAACTTGCTGTGCTTTAGCCACTCGGCGCTCTGCTCGTTGTTGTGAGCGTCGCTCCTCCGCCCTCCGTTGTTGTTGGAGGGCGACTGCCTCCAACTGCCCAGTAGCGTCCTTCACGAGCCTCCTACACAGAGGCCGATCTTGACATCGCTGGTACCAGTCATCGGCAAATCCATTCAGCTCCACATCCTCCTGTACTACATCACTCAATCTCTTCTCTAGCTCGTGCCACGCCCGTTTAGCCCCCTCGATCCGGCCGAACAAAATCTGTTTAGGCATGCGGTGGCTGGGCATGCGGGCTACATGACCCAGCCAACGCAGCCTTGCCTGCCGGAGGAGCTCACCGATGGGACTTTGCCCAGATCTTTCAAGGATTTGTGAGCTCCTCACACAATCCAGCCTGGTTAAACCCAGGATGGATCGTGGGCAGGCCAGCCTAAATGTTTCTAACCGGCGAAGATGCTCCATTAGGGGGGTCCACGTTTCGCAAGCGTAGAGAAGGGAGGGAATGACTGTGGCCGAGAAGACCTGAAGCTTCGTGCAGATCGACAGACCAGGTAGCCTCCACACAGCGTTACGCAACCGATGAAAAGATAATGCCGCTCGACTGATTCGGAGTTAGACCTCTGCTGTCAAACTGGAGCCGGTCATGAGCACACTGCCCAGGTATGGGAAACTCTCCACTCTCTCCACAACTGCCCTATCAACAATTGGGAGTTGTGGGGTGGAGTGTCCGATGGTACAAAATACCCAGACAGGTGCTCCAGTCTCAGCAGCAGCGTCTTCAACTCCTCCTCTGAATGAGCAGCTATTACCAAATTATCGGCATACATAACGTGGTTGACCAATAGGGAGCCATCCCTTGACCGCACCCGGGCATCAATCAGCCTCCCATTGTATCTGTACCAGATGGAAATTCCTCCGGTACAGCCATCGAAGGCTTCACGAACTACGTAATCGAAATAAATGTTAAATAATGCACGAGCCAGAGGACATCCTTGTCGCACTCCAAGGTCAACAGGGAATGGCTCCGACTCCCGGCCACGTAATTTTACCCAGGCCTGCTCACCATCATGAAGGTCCTTAATGATCGTGAGCAGCGGGTCAGGGACTCCGAAAGCACGAAGAACAGCCCAGAGCCCAGTCCTACTGATGGTATCATAGGCCTTGACCTGGTCAATAAAGCAGATATGTAGGTCTTGTTGGAATTCCCTACACCTCTGCTGTAGCTGACGGACAGAATATATGGCATCTGTGCAGGACCGCCCTTTCCTGAAACCGCATTGGGGCTCCACAAGCCTCTCCTCAGCGTGCCTGGCAAGGCGATGCTGAATAATCCTTGCCAGGACCTTTCCCAGCACACTGAGGAGTGAGATGCCCCTGTAGTTGTTACAGTCTGTGCGGTCCCCCTTCTTAATGAGGGTGACCACCAGGGCATCCTTCCAATCCTGCGGAACCCGACCAGTGGTCCAGACTGTTGTTATGATGTCATGTAGGGCAGTCTGTGCACAAACGCAAAAACAACAACATTGTGTTTAGGAGTTAGTTTAGGTTTTCAGCATCGCGATGAGGGTTGTCCCGATTCCAGTTACATTTCGTGGGGCTGTTGAAGGCTTGGGAAGACTTCATACATCCAGCAGTGGAGAGAGAAAGATTTTCGTAGGTTTTTTTTTCGTTAAAGTCACGTAGAATTTTTTGTTAAAATTATAATTAATGAAACTAAAAAAAAAAATCACGATTTTTTTTACTTTTATTAATTTAAATTTAAAAAAATGTGTATCTACGTCACTTTACCGAAAAAACCTAAGAATATGAATCCTTGCAGTCACGAAAGCTTCAAATCGAGAGAGAAAGAGCCTATGAGTGTATAAGAGTAAAATTTCGATGTAAAGCTTTCGGTTACTGCAGGGATTCACACTCTTGGTTCTTTCGGTAAAGTCACGTCGAAGGGAAATAGCAAGAACATTTGTCTTGCTGTGGTTTGCACACCTGATAATTTTTAAGTTTTATTTTTATTCTTTTATTATTTCCCTTCTACGTGACCTTACCGAAAGAACCAAGAATAAGAGTCATATTTTTATATTTACATGAGCAATGATACGTTAAGGCGGACAAATCGCCGTGCGTCATGTGCAGTATTTGTTCATGCGCGTAAAAAAATACGGAAGATACATTTTTTCAAACGCATCCCATCATCCCACACTCCATCCCTCTGGGGGAGTGGATCGTTTCAGCGGCATTGGTTCAGCAACAAGCAACACTCTGGATCGGTTTATACATTCACCGTTTCATCAGCAGGGTCGGGCTTTGCTTGAAACCTATGGAGGTGCACTGCTCAGATTAGTATGGGCAATGTCTGGTTTTGATGGTCAGTGTCCCATATTCTTAGGTTTTTTTTTCGGTTAAGTCACGTAAGTAAAACATCAAAATAAAAATAAAATGAAAAATCACGACGTTTCGGAGGCAACACAAGTCTCCGTCATCAGGTGGGACCGTCACAGCCGAATTAGCTGCATCAAGAATTCGGCTGTGACGGTCCCACCTGATGACGGAGACTTGTGTTGCCTCCGAAACGTCGTGATTTTTTATTTTATTTGTATTTTTATTTTGATGTTTTACTTACGTGACTTAACCGAAAAAACCTAAGAATATGAATCTTTGCAGTCACGAAAGCTTCAAATCTAGGGTCAGTGTCCCATCAACAGGGCCAGGCTTTGCTTGACACCAATGCACGTCAACTGCCCCGATGTTTCTAGGCAAAGGGCTTCTTCTTGTTAGTTATGGCTCCTTGCTCAATGCAGAAATCTGTAGTCGTAGTAATAATAGTAGTGTAATGTGAGGATATATCCGGCTCACTGACGTATCACAACTCGTCACGATGATTGGCTCTGCCGGTCCTGGTTTACAGCCAATGGGGGGGGGGGAAGCCTGGGGGCGTGGCCCTGACGTAATGGAAAGGTGACAGCTGTAAGGATTGGTTCTGCTGGCTTTGGCCACAGCCAATGGGGAGACGAGTCAGGGGCGTGGTCCCGGGAGCTGACGAGGGAGCCTGGAACATTCCATGCAGGCTAACGAGGATTGGCGGAAAAGTACCACGTGACCCGGGTGTTAAATAGGGGTGGAGACGAACGACACGTGGTCAGAACGGGAACGAACGGAGGGGGGAGGCCACGCGGGAGCGGGGCTCCGGGCTGCCACGTGGTCCAGGCTGCCCACGTGGTCCAGGCTGCCCACGTGGTCCAGGCTGCCCACGTGGTCCAGGCTGCCCACGTGGTCCAGGCTGCCCACGTGGTCCAGGCTGCCCACGTGGTCCAGGCTGCCCACGTGGTCCAGGCTGCCCACGTGGTCCAGGCCGCCACGTGGCTGTGTGTCTCTCTCTCTATCTGTCCCTCTCACGCTGCCTGTCAGCAGCGTGAAGGAAAGCTGTAATGCAAGTTGAATAAAAGACGGATTGCAGAAGTCGCCTCAACGAGATTTATTCCAGCAACACAAAACACAGGGTGATAATTCAGATCGTTGCGTGGGCGAACAAATATTGTTCATTGTATCACTCACAACGATGATGATTATTCATTTAGAACAAGATATTCGGTGTGTTGGCAGTGGCGCAGAAGTGTTCCATCAGCAGAGTTCGTCTCGCTCGAGGCATTGATGGTGAACTGCCCAGATGATTATAGCCAAGGGCAGGTTTTTATATATCGATTGTCTGGTGTTGCTGCTGCGTTGTTGGTGGTGGTGCACAAGCATACTTAACAAAATCCGTCGACATTGTGCGCGTGTGTGTGTGTAAGCCTCATATTGAGAAATATTAATATACCACAGTCGACGTTTCAGGCAATGACCCTTCTGCACAGCATAGGCCAGAAGGGGTTGGCGTCACTTCCAAGGCAGCTTTGGTAAATAGTGTGATGAAAGCAGACGCTGTCTCCCCGACAGACCTGTTCTCCACCTGAGGACGGCTGCTTGCGTTGTGGCCGAAACGTCGTGAGAATTATTTTATTGTTTTATTATTATTTTTTATTATTTCCATTCTACGTGACTTTACCGAAAGAACCAAACAGATGAATCCCTGCAGTCACGAAAGCTTTGAATCGAAATTTAAAGCAGAGGTTATGTTATAGTTTAAAACGTAGGCTTACTCGACCAATATCATCCATAATACAGGATTTTGGGGGGTTAAATTATGTTATAACACGCAACACAAATTCACCATTGGATTGGTATACAGGAGGTCGTGGGTTCGATCCTGACCCTGACGCCTGCTGCTGTATATGTGGAGTTTGCGTGTCTCTCTTATCATCATCACGGTGGCTAGGAGATGTTAACTACCTCGCCTGGTGTACAGGAGGTCGTGGGTTCGATCCTGACCCTGACGCCTGCTGCTGTATATGTGGAGTTTGCGTGTCTCTCTTATCATCATCACGGTGGCTAGGAGATGTTAACTACCTCGCCTGGTGTACAGGAGGTCGTGGGTTCGATCCTGACCCTGACGCCTGCTGCTGTATATGTGGAGTTTGCGTGTCTCTCTCTCTCATCATCATCACGGTGGCTAGGAGATGTTAACTACCTCGCCTGGTGTACAGGATGTCGTGGATTCAATCCTGACCCTGACGACGCCTGCTGTTGTATATTTGGAGTCTGCGTGTCTCTCTTATCATCATCACAGTGGCTAGGAGATGTTAACTACCTCGCCTGGTGTACAGGAGGTCGTGGGTTCGATCCTGACCCTGATGCCTGCTGTATATTTGTAGTTTGCGTGTCTCTCTCTCTGTCATCATCATCATCACGGTGGCTTGGAGATGTTAACTACCTCGCCCGGTATACAGGATGTCGTGGGTTCGATCCCGACCCTGACTACGCCTGCTATTGTATATTTGGAGTCTGCGTGTCTCTCTCTCTCATCATCATTATAGTGGCTAGGAGATGTTAACTCCCTCGCCTGGTGTACAGGAGGTCGTGGATTCGATCCCGACCCTGACGACGCCTGCTGTATATTTGGATTTTGCGTGTCTCTCTCATCATCATCACGGTGGCTAGGAGATGTTAACTCCCTCGCCTGGTGTACAGGAGGTCGTGGGTTCGATCCCGACCCTGACGACGCCTGCTGTATATTTGGAGTTTGCGTGTCTCTCTCTCTCATCATCATCACGGTGGCTAGGAGATGTTAACTACCTCGCCTGGTGTCCAGGAGGTCGTGGGTTCGATCCCGACCCTGACTACGCCTGCTGCTGTATATTTGGAGTCTGCGTGTCTCTCTCTCTCATCATCATTATAGTGGCTAGGAGATGTTAACTCCCTCGCCTGGTGTACAGGAGGTCGTGGATTCGATCCCGACCCTGACGACGCCTGCTGTATATTTGGATTTTGCGTGTCTCTCTCATCATCATCACGGTGGCTAGGAGATGTTAACTCCCTCGCCTGGTGTACAGGAGGTCGTGGGTTCGATCCCGACCCTGACGACGCCTGCTGTATATTTGGAGTTTGCGTGTCTCTCTCTCTCATCATCATCACGGTGGCTAGGAGATGTTAACTACCTCGCCTGGTGTCCAGGAGGTCGTGGGTTCGATCCCGACCCTGACTACGCCTGCTGTGTGTTTGGAGTTTGCGGTGTCTCTCTCTGGCCCCGTGGTCGCGTGGATTTTTCTCCGGGGCCACCGGGTTTTCCCCTCCACATTTAGAATCAACGTCACCACGCGTTTCGAGCGTGTGCTCGCTGCTCGACATTTTCACGTGGTGATGGTGATGATGATGACGTTGTGAATCAGCCAATTCAATCAATTGCGACGCTAGCCACGGTAACTTCTGAAACAAGAGAGATGCCTAGCTCAGTGGGCCTTACCTGGTCAAATGAAAGTTGAGTTTACAGTTGAGTTTATGACATCGTGAAATGTTCGAACTGCACGTATGAAAGTGCGAGGTGGGTCGTGCTACGAACCTACGAACCCCGGTGAGCCGAGTTCGATTCCCGGCCACGACCACCAGCAACACCGCTGACGATTATCTGAACCGGTTACCTGGGCCTCCTCCCCCTAGGTCGACTCAGCCTCAAATGAGCAACCCGGTGCGGTGTGTCAAAACATTGCCACCGGGGAGGCAAAGTTGGCTTTCATTGGTGCTGCTACTGCTGCTGCACTTGCCCCAACAGTCGGTTGAAGGCTATACGGGGATGGGGGTATCTTTGTCTTTGGTGGTGGTGGTGACTTGGTCTGTTCCGTATCTCTTGAGCCACATGGCCAGACCCCGGGTGCTGCCACCACAGCCACCATCACCACCATGGGGGGGGGGGGGGGCTCTCAGGAAGCTGAGCTACTGGGCCAGGAACCCAGATAAGCGGCTTTGCGGTCACACCGACAGAGCGAGTCGCGACATCCGCGGAAGTTCCCACCCAGTCCCGCTCAGCGCCTCCGCCCGTGCGACCGATTCCGAAGCGAAACGTTTGGTGGAGGCTGCGCGGATTTCTTAAAGTCACAATTTAGATAATTTTTTTTTCTTCCCCGTTTGCACGAATTTTTTGTTACTTTTACGATTATAGTTGTTGGACATTGCCGCCGCCGCGGGCACACGGACAGCAACAAGCAGCACAATCTAGATTTGAAGTTTTCGTGACTGCAGGGATCCATACTTTTTGGTTCTTTCGGTAAAGTCACGTAGAGTAGAAAAATAAAAAAACATTAAGTCGCGACGTTTCGGGCGCAACGCCAGCGTCCGTCATCACCTATTTAATTTATTTTATTTTATACCGACGTGACTTTACCGATAGAGAAACAGGGTTTACGAGAACGACCCAAGGTTGTTAAACAAAAGTAACACAAATTGCTTGCGTAACCGGTAACCGCAGGAGAAAACCAGGTAAAACCGGTTACCCGTTTGCCGAGGGTAATTAACGTGTGGTACCTCATTTGCCAGTAAAAAATATTATAATTGGTTTTTTACCCTTCTATCTGGCAACAAAACTGACACCTTTTTTTTTTAAAAAATCATAGTGAAAAACTTTGTTTTTACGGGTTAATTTTTTAAAATTCCTTTATATTAAGTTCACTTGCTTGCTTGCTTGCGCGCTTACGACCGTGCAAATCGTTCGGTCGTTTTTCAACCCACTTCCCGTGATCCAATCGAGCTGACATTTGCACACAGACTCGTTGTGCGTGACAATTTATTTTCGTGATAAATTGTTTCCAAATTTTTACACTTTTTAGGTAAATGTTTTTTTTTATATTGAATTACCAATTGCTTAATGGTGCCATGCAATCATCTGACCCATAGGTGGCAGCCATCTCAAGCCAGAGGACGAGAGGACTCTAGCCGCCCGTTTCAAAGACCAATGTGGGCTGGGTTGTGGCCCATTGAACACGCAAATAAAGGATTTATAGTGAAAAACTTTGTTTTTACGGGTTAACTTTTACAAGGAGTCATGTTTGCATAGACCACAATACCTGCAGTCATAATGCAAACAAAAACATAACTCTGATAATGATATGCACTGTCCTTGAAGTTGATTGGTCCACACCCGAGACAGCTTTCCTTAGAGCCTAGTCTCACATGGGTTGTGGCCGAAACGTCGTGAGAATTGTATTTTATGATGTTTTATTTTTTATTATTTTATTATTTCCATTCTACGTGACTTTACCAAAAGAACCAAGAAGATGAACGGGAGGAGACTTCACGAGTTCCTAAAACCACTCACCACCCCCCCCCCACCTCTGTGCCCAACGCAGGGGCAGTTGTCACGTAAAGGGCCGTCCATAAATGACGTCACGCGATTTTGGAGGATTTTTGACCCCCCCTCCCATCAAATATGACGTCACAAAGCTCTGCCCCCCTCCAAAAAAAATAATAAAACATGCTTCAAATCGCTTTAAACTATTGTCATTGTAGTGCGTATTTAATGTGGCGCTGCACTCTGATGTTGTAGGACAAAACATTTATTAAAACGTCTATTTAATCAAGTAGATCGTGTTGTCTATCTATATATCTATATATATAAAATCGCAAATCTGTCTGTCTGTCTGTGTGTGTGTCTGTCTGTCTGTGTGTCGCCGGACCATACGCAGTTTCATTGGACGAAATGTGAGGGATTTGCGAGACACGATTGGTCCGTTTGGTTTTCCACGGCGGTTTCCCCTGGCAACGGGTAGCGACGCATTCGCTGCGGGGTGGACGCCATTTTTAATTCCCGTTAAAAATATGCGCACGCATTAACACGCGACTCTGAGGTAAATTCATCAAAGTTTCACGTCCTCTTCACTCCCCCCCCACCCCAATGTGTGCAATTACTATTATAGGGTCGGTAGATAATAAAATTATAGCGATTAGACAGTATTATTGTAGCGCGGGGGGGGGGGGGGTTACCGGCCCCTGTACCCAGCCTCAGCCGGGTGGGCAATCTAGGCGAGAACGGAGGCTCTGCACGGTACTAGGCCTCGATACCCCACCACACTATAGGCCGTACCTATTACTGCACAGCGGCCGAGGAGATCGTGGCTGGGGGGGGGGGTAGCAGCCCATCTGTGTATATATGTAAGGTTATTAAGAAATATATTTTTCACCCGGGCAACGCCGGGTACTTCTGCTAGTATTTATTTAAAGTTGCGCATTTTTACGTGACGTCACATTTCTCACACCCCCCCCCCCCCTCGTCACACATCGTCACAAATGTCTGACCCCTCCCCCTCCCCCCTAGGTGCGTGACGTCATTTATGGACGGCCCCTAAACGGAACGCGCCCAATTCGTGACTAGTTCAGCACTAACCATTTACAACCCGAGTTCGACGTTTCGCCAGCAAACACAACAAGCATCATCAGGCGGACAGACAGATTCGTGGAGAAATCCTCCTATTTAGGTCTTGAATATTTTTATTTTCTATTTTTTACGAAGCTGGAATATATCCCACAGGTGGCAAAACGAGCCGAAACTATGTACGAGTGAACTTTATTATCCTTGATAGAGGTTTTAAAGGTTAGATCGCGTAAATATATACATGTGTCGTTAAACCCACCACCACCCAACACCCCTAATTAGTAAAGTTTGTCACGTAAACAGAACGTGCCAATTCGTTACTAGTACAGCACTAGTGTGTAGTGTAGTGTATAGTAGTGTATAGTGTAGTGTATAGTGTAGTGTATAGTGTAGTGTATAGTGTAGTGTATAGTAGTGTATAGTGTAGTGTATAATAGTGTATAGTAGTGTATAGTGTAGTGTATAATAGTGTATAGTAGTGTATAGTGTAGTGTATAGTGTAGTGGTATAGTAGTGTATAGTGTAGTGTATAGTGTAGTGTATAGTGTTGTGTATAATAGTGTATAGTAGTGTATAGTGTAGTGTATAATAGTGTATAGTAGTGTATAGTGTAGTGTATAGTGTAGTGGTATAGTAGTGTATAGTGTAGCGTATAGTGTAGTGTATAGTAGTGTATAGTAGTGTGTAGTGTAGCGTATAGTGTAGTGTATAGTGTAGTGTATAGTAGTGTATAGTAGTGTAGTGTATAGTGTAGTGTATAGTGTAGTGTATAGTGTAGTGTATAGTAGTGTATAGTGTAGTGTATAATAGTGTATAGTAGTGTATAGTGTAGTGTATAATAGTGTATAGTAGTGTATAGTGTAGTGTATAGTGTAGTGGTATAGTAGTGTATAGTGTAGTGTATAGTGTAGTGTATAGTGTTGTGTATAATAGTGTATAGTAGTGTATAGTGTAGTGTATAATAGTGTATAGTAGTGTATAGTGTAGTGTATAGTGTAGTGGTATAGTAGTGTATAGTGTAGCGTATAGTGTAGTGTATAGTAGTGTATAGTAGTGTGTAGTGTAGCATATAGTGTAGTGTATAGTGTAGTGTATAGTGTAGTGTATAGTGTAGTGTATAGTAGTGTATAGTGTAGTGTATAGTGTAGTGTATAGTAGTGTATAGTGTAGTGTATAGTAGTGTATAGTGTAGTGTATAGTGTAGTGTATAGTAGTGTATAGTGTAGTGTATAGTAGTGTATAGTAGTGTATAGTGTAGTGTATAGTAGTGTATAGTGTAGTGTATAGTAGTGTATAGTAGTGTATAGTGTAGTGGTATAGTAGTGTATAGTGTAGTGTATAGTAGTGTATAGTGTAGTGTATAGTGTAGTGTATAGTAGTGTATAGTGTAGTGTATAGTAGTGTATAGTAGTGTATAGTGTAGTGTATAGTAGTGTATAGTGTAGTGTATAGTAGTGTATAGTAGTGTATAGTGTAGTGTATAGTGTAGTGGTACAGTAGTGTATAGTGTAGTGTATAGTAGTGTATAGTGTAGTGTATAGTGTAGTGTATAGTAGTGTATAGTGTAGTGTATAGTAGTGTATAGTAGTGTATAGTGTAGTGTATAGTGTAGTGGTATAGTAGTGTATAGTGTAGTGTATAATAGTGTATAGTAGTGTATAGTAGTGTATAGTGTAGTGTATAGTGTAGTGGTATAGTAGTGTATAGTGTAGTGTATAATAGTGTATAGTAGTGTATAGTAGTGTGTAGTGTAGCGTATAGTGTAGTGGTATAGTAGTGTATAGTGTAGTGTATAATAGTGTATAGTAGTGTATAGTAGTGTATAGTGTAGTGTATAGTGTAGTGGTATAGTAGTGTATAGTGTAGTGTATAATAGTGTATAGTAGTGTATAGTAGTGTGTAGTGTAGCGTATAGTGTAGTGGTATAGTAGTGTATAGTGTAGTGTATAATAGTGTATAGTAGTGTATAGTAGTGTGTAGTGTAGCGTATAGTGTAGTGTATAGTAGTGTATAGTGTAGTGTATAATAGTGTATAGTAGTGTATAGTAGTGTGTAGTGTAGCGTATAGTGTAGTGGTATAGTAGTGTATAGTGTAGTGTATAATAGTGTATAGTAGTGTATAGTAGTGTGTAGTGTAGCGTATAGTGTAGTGGTATAGTAGTGTATAGTGTAGTGTATAATAGTGTATAGTAGTGTATAGTAGTGTGTAGTGTAGCGTATAGTGTAGTGTATAGTAGTGTATAGTGTAGTGTATAATAGTGTATAGTAGTGTATAGTAGTGTGTAGTGTAGCGTATAGTGTAGTGGTATAGTAGTGTATAGTGTAGTGTATAATAGTGTATAGTAGTGTATAGTAGTGTATAGTGTAGTGTATAGTGTAGTGGTATAGTAGTGTATAGTGTAGTGTATAATAGTGTATAGTAGTGTATAGTAGTGTGTAGTGTAGCGTATAGTGTAGTGGTATAGTAGTGTATAGTGTAGTGTATAATAGTGTATAGTAGTGTATAGTAGTGTATAGTGTAGTGTATAGTGTAGTGGTATAGTAGTGTATAGTGTAGTGTATAATAGTGTATAGTAGTGTATAGTAGTGTATAGTGTAGTGTAGTGGTATAGTAGTGTATAGTGTAGTGTATAATAGTGTATAGTAGTGTATAGTAGTGTATAGTGTAGTGTATAGTGTAGTGGTATAGTAGTGTATAGTGTAGTGTATAATAGTGTATAGTAGTGTATAGTAGTGTAGTGGTATAGTAGTGTATAGTGTAGTGTATAGTAGTGTATAGTGTAGTGTATAGTAGTGTAGTGTATAGTGTAGTGTATAATAGTGTAGTAGTATAGTAGTGTATAGTAGTGTAGTGTGTAGTGTAGTGTATAGTAGTGTAGTGGTATAGTAGTGTATAGTGTAGTGTATAGTAGTGTAGTGTATAGTGTAGTGTATAGTAGTGTAGTGTATAGTAGTGTAGTGTATAGTGTAGTGTATAGTAGTGTATAGTAGTGTAGTGTATAGTAGTGTAGTGTATAGTAGTGTAGTGTATAGTGTAGTGTATAGTAGTGTAGTGTATAGTGTAGTGTATAGTAGTGTAGTGTATAGTGTAGTGTATATTGTAGTGTATAGTGTAGTGTATAGTAGTGTAGTGTATAGTAGTGTAGTGTATAGTAGTGTAGTGTATAGTGTAGTGTATAGTAGTGTAGTGTATAGTGTAGTGTATAGTAGTGTAGTGTATAGTGTAGTGTATAGTAGTGTAGTGTATAGTAGTGTAGTGTATAGTAGTGTAGTGTATAGTGTAGTGTATAGTAGTGTAGTGTATAGTAGTGTAGTGTATAGTAGTGTAGTGTATAGTAGTGTAGTGTATAGTAGTGTAGTGTATAGTGTAGTGTATAGTAGTGTAGTGTATAGTGTAGTGTATAGTAGTGTAGTGTATAGTAGTGTAGTGTATAGTAGTGTAGTGTATAGTAGTGTAGTGTATAGTAGTGTAGTGTATAGTGTAGTGTATAGTAGTGTAGTGTATAGTGTAGTGTATAGTAGTGTAGTGTATAGTAGTGTAGTGTATAGTAGTGTAGTGTATAGTGTAGTGTAGATTGTAGTGTATAGTGTAGTGTATAGTAGTGTAGTGTATAGTAGTGTAGTGTATAGTAGTGTAGTGTATAGTAGTGTAGTGTATAGTAGTGTAGTGTATAGTAGTGTAGTGTATAGTGTAGTGTATAGTAGTGTAGTGTATAGTGTAGTGTATAGTAGTGTAGTGTATAGTAGTGTAGTGTATAGTAGTGTAGTGTATAGTGTAGTGTATATTGTAGTGTATAGTGTAGTGTATAGTAGTGTAGTGTATAGTAGTGTAGTGTATAGTGTAGTGTATAATAGTGTAGTAGTATAGTAGTGTATAGTAGTGTAGTGTGTAGTGTAGTGTATAGTAGTGTAGTGGTATAGTAGTGTATAGTGTAGTGTATAGTAGTGTAGTGTATAGTGTAGTGTATAGTAGTGTAGTGTATAGTAGTGTAGTGTATAGTGTAGTGTATAGTAGTGTATAGTAGTGTAGTGTATAGTAGTGTAGTGTATAGTAGTGTAGTGTATAGTGTAGTGTATAGTAGTGTAGTGTATAGTGTAGTGTATAGTAGTGTAGTGTATAGTGTAGTGTATATTGTAGTGTATAGTGTAGTGTATAGTAGTGTAGTGTATAGTAGTGTAGTGTATAGTAGTGTAGTGTATAGTGTAGTGTATAGTAGTGTAGTGTATAGTGTAGTGTATAGTAGTGTAGTGTATAGTAGTGTAGTGTATAGTAGTGTAGTGTATAGTGTAGTGTAGATTGTAGTGTATAGTGTAGTGTATAGTAGTGTAGTGTATAGTAGTGTAGTGTATAGTAGTGTAGTGTATAGTAGTGTAGTGCATAGTAGTGTAGTGTATAGTGTAGTGTATAGTAGTGTAGTGTATAGTGTAGTGTATAGTAGTGTAGTGTATAGTAGTGTAGTGTATAGTAGTGTAGTGTATAGTGTAGTGTATATTGTAGTGTATAGTGTAGTGTATAGTAGTGTAGTGTATAGTAGTGTAGTGTATAGTGTAGTGTATAGTAGTGTAGTGTATAGTAGTGTAGTGTATAGTAGTGTAGTGTATAGTGTAGTGTATAGTGTAGTGTATAGTGTAGTGTATAGTAGTGTAGTGTATAGTGTAGTGTATATAGTAGTGTGTAGTAGTGTAGTGTATAGTATTGCAGTGGTATAGTAGTGTATAGTAGTGTAGTGTATAGTGTATAGTAGTGTAGTGTATAGTGTAGTGTATAGTAGTGTAGTGTATAGTGTAGTGTATAGTAGTGTAGTGTATAGTGTAGTGTATATTGTAGTGTATAGTGTAGTGTATAGTAGTGTAGTGTATAGTAGTGTAGTGTATAGTAGTGTAGTGTATAGTAGTGTAGTGTATAGTGTAGTGTATAGTAGTGTAGTGTATAGTGTAGTGTATAGTAGTGTAGTGTATAGTAGTGTAGTGTATAGTAGTGTAGTGTATAGTGTAGTGTATATTGTAGTGTATAGTGTAGTGTATAGTAGTGTAGTGTATAGTAGTGTAGTGTATAGTAGTGTAGTGTATATTAGTGTAGTGTATAGTAGTGTAGTGTATAGTGTAGTGTATAGTAGTGTAGTGTATAGTGTAGTGTATAGTAGTGTAGTGTATAGTAGTGTAGTGTATAGTAGTGTAGTGTATAGTGTAGTGTATATTGTAGTGTATAGTGTAGTGTATAGTAGTGTAGTGTATAGTAGTGTAGTGTATAGTGTAGTGTATAGTAGTGTAGTGTATAGTAGTGTAGTGTATAGTAGTGTAGTGTATAGTGTAGTGTATAGTGTAGTGTATAGTAGTGTAGTGTATAGTGTAGTGTATAGTGTAGTGTATAGTAGTGTAGTGTATAGTGTAGTGTATAGTAGTGTATAGTGTAGTGTATAGTAGTGTAGTGTATAGTAGTGTAGTGTATAGTAGTGTAGTGTATAGTGTAGTGTATAGTGTAGTGTATAGTAGTGTAGTGTATAGTGTAGTGTATAGTAGTGTAGTGTATAGTAGTGTACTAGTACAGCCACGCCTGTAGTGTGCTGGAGAGTAAATCCACTACAACATTTGCAATCCAGATTCGTGCAGAATTCCTCCGGTTTCGTTCTCATCATCCTGCACGGTATCCACGCCGCAGAATTGTGAGACCCGCTGGTCACCACCACGAGCGAAAACGTTGAGAAACGGGCGCGATAGTTTATTTATATTTTTTGTTTAATTTTTTAAAAATAATTACACCCAAAGTGCGAGCCAGTTCCGCCTTTATTTCTGTGTGAGGGTTTTCTGTGTTTTCTGTGTGTGTGTGTTCTGTGTGGGTGTTCTGTGTGTGTGTGTTTTCTGTGTGTGTGTGTTCTGTGTGTGTGTTTTCTGTGTGAGGGTTTTCTGTGTGTGTGTTTTCTGTGTGTGTTTTCTGTGTGTGTGTGTTCTGTGTGTGTTTTCTGTGTGTGTGTGTTCTGTGTGTGTGTTCTGTGTGTGTGTTTTCTGTGTGAGGGTTTTCTGTGGGTTTTCTGTGTGTGTGTTCTGTGTGTGTGTGTTCTGTGTGTGTGTGTTCTGTGTGTGTGTTTTCTGTGTGTGTGTTCTGTGTGTGTGTTTTCTGTGTGAGGGTGTTCTGTGTGTGTGTTCTGTGTGTGTGTGTTCTGTGTGTGTGTTTTCTGTGTGAGGGTGTTCTGTGTGTGTGTTCTGTGTGTGTGTGTTCTGTGTGTGTGTTTTCTGTGTGTGTGTTCTGAGTGTGTGTTTTCTGTGTGAGGGTGTTCTGTGTGTGTGTTCTGTGTGTGTGTGTGTTCTGTGTGTGTGTTCTGTGTGTGTTTTCTGTGTGTGCGTGTTCTGTGTGTGTGTTTTCTGTGAGGGTTTTCTGTGTTTTCTGTGTGTTCTGTGTGTGTGTTTTCTGTGTGTGCGTTTTCTGTGTGTGTTTTCTGTGAGGGTTTTCTGTGTTTTCTGTGTGTGTTCTGTGTGTGTGTTTTCTGTGTGAGGGTTTTCTGTGTGTGTGTTCTGTGTGTGTGTTTTCTGTGTGTGTGTTCTGTGTGTGTGTTTCTGTGTGTGTGTTTTCTGTGTGTGTGTTCTGTGTGTGTTCTGTGTGTGTGTGTTCTGTGTGTGTGTTTTCTGTGTGTGTGTTTTCTGTGTGTGTGTTCTGTGTGTGTGTTTTCTGTGTGTGTGTTTCTGTGTGTGTGTTTCTGTGTGTGTGTTTTCTGTGTGTGTGTTCTGTGTGTGTTCTGTGTGTGTGTTTTCTGTGTGTGTGTTCTGTGTGTGTGTTTTCTGTGTGTGTGTTCTGTGTGTGTGTTTTCTGTGTGTGTGTTTTCTGTGTGTGTGTTCTGTGTGTGTGTTTCTGTGTGTGTGTTTTCTGTGTGTGTGTTCTGTGTGTGTGTGTTCTGTGTGTGTGTTTTCTGTGTGTGTGTTCTGTGTGTGTGTGTTCTGTGTGTGTGTTTTCTGTGTGTGTGTTTCTTTCTGCGTGTGTTTCAGCTCCCTAACTCCGTGTTGGAGAGAGAGAGGAGGAGAGAGAGGAGAGGGAGAGGAGAGAGAGAGAGGAAGAGAGAGGAGGAGAGAGAGGAGGGAGAGGGAAGGAAACGAGTGCACGATAGTGAGCAGCTCTCTAGAACGACTCACTAGCGGGGAGAGGGGGGCGGGGGAGAGGGGGGCGGGTGGGGGGCGCGGGTTTTTGGGGGGAGGGGGGGGGCTTGGGGGGGGGGGCGTGTGGGGGAGGGGGCGGTTTTGGGGGGGGGGAGGGGCGGGTGGTGGAGGGGGGCGGGTTTTAGGGGGGGAGGGTTTTGAGGGGGGAGGGGGCGGGTGGGGGAAGGGGGCGGGGGGGTTTTGGGGGTGGGGGAGGGGGCGGGTGGGGGAGGGGGGCGGGTTTTAGGGAGGGAGGGTTTTGGGGGGGAGGGGGCGGGGGGTTTTAGGGGGGGGAGGGTTTTGGGGGGGGGGCAGTGGAGAGGGGCGGAGAAAATTGGTGCAGGTCTTTGCGGGGAGGGGGGGGACACCTCCCAACAGAGGCAAAGATCCCCCGTATAGCCTTCGCAGACTGTTGGGGCAAGTGCCCATGGCGAGCGCTGACGACCAAGGCATACCGATCGGAGGCAGGGAGACCAACACGACGGCCGACCGCCTTTGTTTCCCCAATACTGTGATGTTGATTCCGCACCGCACCAGGCACTGATTTAAGGGTTGAGTCGACCTAGGGGAGGTCCGGGACCGGTTCAAATGCTCGCCGAGCCACGAAGTGGCGGTGACGTCACCACGGCGCCTGTGCCAGGCTAGGTGCACGTTGAGGCCACGTGAAGCGTCAAAGGCTCGCTGCTGGAAGGTCACGTGACAGCCCCAGCAGGTGCCGTGGGGTGACTGAGATGACTGTCAGATGCACCACCTGTGCCAACTTGCTGCGTTTTAACCGACCGGCGTTCCGCTCGTTGTTGTGAGCGTCGCTCATCCGCTATTGCTGGATGGTGACTGCCTCTAACTGTCCAGTAGCAGCGTCCTTCACGAACCTCCTCCTCCACAGAGGCCAATCTTGACACCGCTGGTACCGGTCATCGGAAAGTCCACTCAGCTCCGCGTCCTCCTGTCCCCCATCACTCCATCTCTTCTCCAGCGTGTGCCGAGCCCAATTACCCCCCTCTATGCACCCAAACAGAAGCTGCTTGGGGCATGCGGTGGCTGGGCATGCGGTGGCTGGGCATGCGGTGGCTGGGCATGCGGTGGCCGGGCATACGGTGGCTGGGCCATGCGGTGGCTGGGCATGCGGTGGCTGGGCCATGCGGTGGCCGGGCATACGGTGGCTGGGCCATGCGGTGGCTGGGCATGCGGTGGCTGGGCATGCGGTGGCTGGGCATGCGGTGGCTGGGCATGCGGTGGCTGGGCATGCGGTGGCTGGGCATGCGGTGGCTGGGCCATGCGGTGGCTGGGCATGCGGTGGCTGGGCATGCGGTGGCTGGGCCATGCGGTGGCTGGGCATGCGGTGGCTGGGCATGCGGTGGCTGGGCATACGGTGGCTGGGCATGCGGTGGCCGGGCATGCGGTGGCTGGGCATGCGGTGGCTGGGCATGCGGTGGCCGGGCATGCGGTGGCTGGGCATGCGGTGGCCGGGCATACGGTGGCTGGGCATGCGGTGGCTGGGCATGCGGTGGCCGGGCATGCGGTGGCTGGGCATGCGGTGGCCGGGCATACGGTGGCTGGGCATAGAGCTGGTCATGAGCACGCTGCCCAGGTACTGGGAACTCCTCACCAATCTCTCTCTACAGTCGCCCCATCGCATAATGCACGGGCATAATATGACTTTGAGACCTCTCCCAACCATCTACACATTCCACAAGTAGTGACTAATCCCATATCTGCATTTGCCATAAATATGCTAAATTCCTCTGTTCAAATGTAAATTCCTTTGTCAAGGCGCTCTCCTCCTCTAACCCAGCTGAAATATACGCTGCCAAGCTTGGTGGTGTTCATTCGGACGCTGTCTTTCCGATAGCCCTGCTCTTCACCCGAGGGCGGCTGCTTGCGTTGTGGCCGAAACGTCGTGAGAATTGTATTTTATTATGTTTTAACTTTATTACTTTATTATTTCCCTTCTACGTGACTTTACCGAAAGAACCAAGAAGATGAATCCCTGCAGTCACGAAAGCTTTAAATCGAAATTCAACGGGGCAATGTTGAGAGATAGGTCTGTCGGAAAGACAGCGTTCTTCACCTGAGGACGGCTGCTTGCGTTGTGGCCGAAACGTCGTGAGAATTGTATTTTATTATGTTTTATTTTTATTACTTTATTATTTCCCTTCTACGTGACTTTACCGAAAGAACCAAGAAGATGAATCGCTGCAGTCACGAAAGCTTTAAATGGAAAATTAGCAGGTCATCAGCGTGCACATAACATGGCTGGGCCAATTCGGGAGCCATCCCTTGACCGCACTGTGGCACCATGCAGCCTTCCAATTCATTATCTGTACCAGATGGGAAAAATAAAAAAAACCCACTGGCACATCCACTGAAGGCGTTTTCCAATGATGTGGTCAAACATATGGACCAGAGGACATCCCAGTCGCATCCCAAAGCGGACAGGAAATGGCTCACTCCCAACCACGCAGCTACACCCGGGGCCTGCCAACTATCACGAAAGTCTTTAATTACAGACGCGAAACTAAACAATGAATGATTGAGAGCACGAAGAGCAACCCAAAGCCTCGACCTATTGATGGTATCGATTATGATGATGAGGAACGCCACGGTGGCTAGATGTTGACTACCTCGCCTGGTATGCAGGAGGTCGTGGGTTAGATCTAAACCCTGACGCCTGCTGTATATTTGGTGTTTGCGTGTCTCTCTCTCATCATCACGGTGGCAAGGAGATGTTGACTACCTCACCTGGTATACAGGAGGTCATGGGATTGATCTAAACCCTGACGCCTGCTGTATATTTGGTGTTTGCGTGTCTCTCTCTCATCATCATCACGGTGGCTAGATGTTGACTACCTCGCCTGGTGTGCAGGAGGTCGTGGGATCGATCTAAACCCTGACGCCTGCTGCTGTGTATTTAGAGTTTGTGTGCCTCTCTCTCACCGCGTTCGCGTGGATTTTTCTCCGGGTCCCGCGGGGTTTCCCCTCCACATTTAGAATCAACATCACGCGATTTTGAGTATTCGCCTGCTATACATTTCCACACGATAAGCCACTTCGCTGAGCTATTATCATTTGTGGTCAGGCCGCTTTTGAAAAAGGGCTCAATAGCTCAGTGGTGGGCCTTACCTGTTCAAATAAAAAAAAAGTTCAGTAATGTAGTAAGTTTATTTGGTCAATAAAGGCGAGATGTAGGTCCTGTTGCAATTCCATACAGACTCTGCATATCCCTTCCCACGCCACTCACAACTAAAATGTGGCCAACACCACACACACCCGGCCGCCTTTGTCTTCCCAGCGGTGATGCTCAGCACACTGCGCCGGGTACTCGTTTAAGGCTGAGTCGACCTAGGGGAGGCCCGGGAGCGGTTGAAATATTCGCCACTGTTATCGGTCGTAGGCGGAAATCGAACACGGGTCAACGGGTCCGTAGCGCAGTGCGCTAACCACTGCGCCACCGCTCGCATACACAAACACATCAATAGTGACATGCACATACAAAAACATAGATCCCCCCCCCCGTATAGCCTTAACAGACTGTAGGGGCAAGTGCTGTTAGCGAGCACCTATGAAGGTCGGAACGGTACACGAGGGGGTGGGTGGCCAGCACCACGCCCGACCGCCTTTGTCTCCCCAGTGGCAATGTTTACACACCGCACCAGGTACTCATTTGAGGCTGAGTCGACCTAGGGGAGGCTCAGGACCGGTTCAGATAATCGTCACTGGGTGTTGGCCGTGAGTGGGGATCGAACCCGGGTCGCCGGGTTCATAGCGCAGCGCGCTAACCGCTGCACCACCGCTCCCCACTCGCATACACAGACACATCAATAGTGACATGCACATACACACATCCTGACACACACATCCTGACACACAAACACACACACATCAATAGTGACATGCACATACACACATCCTCACACACACTTCGACATCAATACTGGCAGTCATACACACTTGCATATCCACACACGTCATTACTGACAGTCAAAAGACAAAGACCACCCGTATAGCCTTTAGCAGGCTGTAGGGGCAAGTGCTGCTAGCGAGGCGCAGCACCTGTGAAGGCCGGCACGGCACACGAGGGGGTGGGTGGCCAGCATCACGCCCGGCCGCCTTTGTCTCCCCAGTGGCAATGTTTACACACCGCACCAGGTACTCGTTTGAGGCTGAGTCGACCCATGGGAGGCACAGGACCGGTTCGGATAATCGTCACCGGTGTTGGCCGTGATCGGGAATCGAACTCGGGTCGCCGGGTTCGTAGCTTCGCTTCCTGTCCCCATATACAAAATCTATACCGAGTCACACGTACACACAAAGACAAAGATCCCCCGTGTAGCCTTAACAGACTGTAGGGGCAAGTGCTGTTAGCGAGTAGCACCTATGAAGTCCGGCATGGTACACGAGTTGGTGGGTGGCCAGCACCACGCCCGGCCGCCTTTGTCTCCCTAGTGGCGATGTTTACTACACACCGCACCAGATACTCATTTGAGGCTGAGTCGACCTAGGGGAGGCACAGGACCGGTTCAGATAATCGTCACCGGTGTTGGCCGTGATCGGGAATCGAACTCGGGTTGCCGGGTTCGTAGCGCTAACCGCTAAACCACCGCTCCCTGTACAAAGATAAAGACAAAGATCCCCCGTGTAGCCTTAACAGACTGTCGGGGCAAGTGCTGTTAGCGAGTAGCAGCAGCACCTATGAAGGCTAGCGGCACTGTGGCACACGAGGGGGTGGGTGGCCAGCACTACGCCTCGGCCAGGTGTGTAACGGTTAGCGCCTCTACTCAAGAGCGTGAGTCACATGGCCGCCACGATCATCGTCATCATCATCAGGGGGTGGAACTTGTCCGAGTAGCACGTCCGGCAAAGGAGACGGAGCGAAGGGAATCGAAAGCTTGTGTGCAGGTGCCGGCCTTGGATTGTTACATCGCAGCGGGGAGCGGTGGCGCAGCGGTTAGCGCTACGAACCCGGCGACCCGAGTTCGATTCCCGCTCACGGCCACCAACAACAGCGACGATTATCCGAACCGGTCCTGCGCCTCCCCTAGGTCGACTCGGCCTCAAATGAGTACCTGGTGCGGTGTGTAGTAAACATCGCCACTGGGGAGACAAAGGCGGCCGGGCGTGATGCTGGCCACCCACCCCCTCGTGTGCCGTGCCGGCCTTCATAGGTGCTACTCGCTAACAGCACTTGCCCCTGCAGTCTGTGAAGGCTACACGGGGGATCTTTTGTTACATCACAGGATCTCATCCTATATTTAGGGGCTCAAGGCGCGCTCGAAAACATTGCTAAAAAGCGGTGACAAAATAGAGTCGGAATCAGGATATTTATTTATACCGGAGAAATCCGATGAGCGATAAAGCTCTTGTTCACCGATGTCCACTCGGGCCGATGAATGGGCACACACGGGGGGAGGGGTGGGGGTCATGGAAGGCCTAGGGGAGCGAGGGGAGGGACGAGGGGTAGGGGAGAGGAAGGGAGTGGAGGTGAGGCTGAGAGAGAGAGAGGACCGGGTGGAGGTTCAGGAAGGGGACGGTGAGTTTGGGAGGCCTTCATCCAGCAGTGGAGTGACCACGGTTGATGATGATGGATGGTGGTGGTGGTGAGGATGATGGTGATGACGATGGCAATGACGACGATGATGTTGCTAGTGATGATGGTGGATTATGGTGATGATGGTGGCAATGACGATGATGATGGTAGTGATGATGGTGGATTATGGTGATGCTGGTGATGATGGTGGATTATGGTGATGATGGTGATGACGACGGTGGTGATGATGGTGGCAATGACGATGATGATGGTAGTGATGATGGTGGATTATGGTGATGATGGTGATGATGGTGGTGATGATGGTGGCAATAACGATGATGATGGTCGTGATGATGGTGGATTATGGTGATGATGGTGATGATGGTGGTGATGATGGTGGCAATGACGATGATGATGGTAGTGATGATGGTGGATTATGGTGGATTATGGTGATGATGGTGGTGATGGTGGTGATGATGGTGGCAATGACGATGATGGTGGTGACGATGGTGGATTATGGTGATGATGGTGATGGTGGTGGTGATGATGGTGGCAATGACGATGATGATGATGGTCGTGATGATGGTGGATTATGGTGATGATGGTGATGATGGTGGTGATGATGGTGGCAATGACGATGATGATGGTAGTGATGATGGTGGATTATGGTGATGATGGTGATGGTGGATTATGGTGATGATGGTGATGACGACGGTGGTGATGATGGTGGCAATGACGATGATGATGGTCGTGATGATGGTGGATTATGGTGATGATGGTGATGATGGTGGTGATGATGGTGGCAATAACGATGATGGTCGTGATGATGGTGGATGATGGTGATGATGGTGGTGATGATGGTGGCAATGACGATGATGATGGTAGTGATGATGGTGGATTATGGTGGATTATGGTGATGATGGTGGTGATGGTGGTGATGACGATGGCAATGACGATGATGATGGTAGTGATGATGGTGGATTATGGTGATGATGGTGGTGATGATGGTGGCAATGACGATGATGATGGTGGATTATGGTGATGATGGTGATGACGACTGTGGTGATGATGGCGACGATAGTGATGATGGTGATGACGGTGGTGGCGATTATGATCGCCACACCGAATGCAACGGCCTGTGAAATGTCTGTGCAGCCGGCAACGGAGCCCAGATTGTTGGGGATGAAATTTGACCGATGGGAGCGAAAACCCACGTGGGATGTGATATTATTTTGAGCGATCGAAACTAAACTAACACCAAAAATAATCTACATCATTAGACCTCCTCTGCCAGTACCAAAATATAATAACAGGGGTTTTCCCCCTTTTTTCTGGCAACAAAATTGAAACCTTTTTACAAGGATTCATGTAACTGCATTAACCACAATACTTGCAGTCAAAATGCAAACAAAACACACACACTGATAATATGATGCATTGTCCTTGAAACTGATTGGTTCACACCAGAGACGGCTTTCTTTTGAGCCTCGACCCAATTGGTGCTAGACCAGATGACGCCAAAAGGCGTACAGCTCAAAGACAATGCACTATCAAAGTAATGAGGGCTCGGGGTGAGCATCTATATCATTAGACCTCCTTTGCCAGTACCACAATATAATAATGGGGGTTTTTCCACTTTTTTCTGCATTTTGACAGCAAGTATCGTGGTTAATGCCACCATGAATCCTCGTAAAAAGGTTTCAGTTTTGTTGCCAGGAAAAAGGGGGAAAACCCTATTATTATATTACTAAAAAGCATTTACACCATTGGTACCTCATTTGCCAGTAAAAAATATGATAATTGTTTTTTTACCCTTTTATCTGGCAACAAAACTGACACCTTTTTTACGAGGAGTCATGTTTGCATAGACCACAATACCTGCAGTCATAATGCAAACAAAAAACACAACTCTGATAATGTATGCACTGTCCTTGAAGTTGATTGGTCCACACCCGAGACAGCTTTCCTTAGAGCCTAGTCTCACATGGTGTTGGACCAGAAGGCGTCATCTGGTCCAACACCATGTGAGACTAGGCACTAAGGCTCTAAGGAAAGCTGTCTCGGGTGTGGACCAATCAACTTCAAGGACAGTGCACATACATTATCAGAGTTGTGTTTTTTGTTTGCAGTATGACTGCAGGTATTGTGGTCTATGCAAACATGACTCCTCGTAAAAAAAGGTGTCAGTTTTGTTGCCAGATAGAAGGGTAAAAAAAACAATTATCGCCTTCAGGGAAGTCGTGTCCTGTATACGCAACTGCGCACAATTCTGTCAGTCACTTATAACTGCTTTGCAGTTACTTATTTCCAATTATGGACTCAGACAATTGTCCTATCATCTCATAGAGTCCCTGGCACGTAATCATATGCTACACAGTGGCATTGGGGGTCGCAAAATGCCGATTGATTCTAGATTTGAAGCTTTCGTGACTGCAAGGATTCATATTCTTAGATTTTTTTTTCGGTAAAGTCACGTAGGTGAAACATTAAAATTAATAAAAGTAAAATAAAATAAAAATCACGACGTTTCGGAGGCAACACGAAATGTCGTGATTTTTATTTTATTTTTATTAATTTTAATGTTTTACCTACGTGACTTTGCCAATTTTTTACTAATAAACCCCAATGATTGGGGGGGGGGGGGGGGCAAGTGCCACCCCACCCCCCCACTGGCTCCCACCGTGAATCCACGCGACCACGGGAAAAACACAAACTCCAAATATACAGCAGCAGGCATCAGGGTCAAAATCGAACCCACGACCTCCTGTAAACCAGGCGAGGTAGTCAACATCTCGCCATAAACTCGCGACACCAGAGAAGACCCTTGCCTGATCACCACCCCGTCTATGTGAGTCTGTGGGTCTCTGTGTGAGTCTGTGGGTCTCTGTGTGAGTCTATGGGTCTATATGTGAGTCTGTGGGTCTCTGTGAGTCTATGGGTCTCTGTGCGAGTCTGTGGGTCTCTGTGTGAGTCTGTGGGTTTCTGTGTGAGTCTGTGGGTCTCTGTGTGAGTCTGTGGGTCTCTGTGAGTCTATGGGTCTCTCTGCCAGTCTATGGGTCTCTGTGCGAGTCTATGGGTCTCTGTGAGTCTATGGGTCTCTCTGCGAGTCTATGGGTCTCTGTGCGAGTCTATGGGTCTCTGTGCGAGTCCATGGGTCTCTGTGTGAGTCTATGGGTCTCTGTGCGAGTCTATGGGTCTCTGTGCGAGTCTATGGGTCTCTGTGCGAGTCTGTGGGTCTCTGTGTGAGTCTTTGGGTCTCTGTGCCAGTCTTTGGGTCTCTGTGTGAGTCTGTGGGTCTTTGTGAGTCTATGGGTCTCTCTGCGAGTCTATGGGTCTCTGTGTGAGCCTGTGGGTCTCTGTGCGAGTCTGTGGGTCTCTGTGTGAGTCTATGGGTCTCTGTGCGAGTCTATGGGTCTCTGCGTGAGTCTATGGGTCTCTGTGTGAGTCTATGGGTCTCTGCGTGAGTCTATGGGTCTCTGTGTGAGTCTATGGGTCTCTGTGTGAGTCTATGGGTCTTTGTGTGAGTCTATGAGTCTCTGTGTGAGTCTATTGGTCTCTGTATGAGTCTATGAATCTCTGTGTGAGTCTATTGGTCTCTGTATGAGTCTATGGGTCTCTGTGCGAGTCTATGGGTCTCTGTGCGAGTCTATGGGTCTCTGTGCGAGTCTATGGGTCTCTGTGCGAGTCTATGGGTCTCTGTGCGAGTCTATGGGTCTCTGTGCGAGTCTGTGGGTCTCTGTGCGAGTCTGTGGGTTTCTGTGCGAGTCTATGAGGTTGTCATCATAATAATATGAACATGAATATTGTACAGCAGTTGGGTGGAGTTGCGGCGCAATGGTTAGCACCATGGTGGTGCTGGTGGTGGTGGTGATCAGCCACGACCTGGGTCTGTCCAGTGACCTCCTGCCAGCGAGCCTTCGACGCTTCGTGCGATGCCCTCAAGATGCACCTGGCCTGGCACGGGCGCCGTGGTGACGTCACCGTCACTCGGTGGCGAACGGCGGCTGTCGTGTCGTGTCGTCGGTGGTGGTCGCGACTCCTGCGTGGTGTAAGAATCTACCAGCGGGAGGTCAGGGGTCAACCACTGGAAGTCGTCCACCAACGGTGGCAGAGTCGTCCGGAGGAAGCCGCTGGTGGTGGAAGAATCTGCCGGTAGCGGTGGAGTCCACCGGTGGTGGTGGTGGATTCCATCGGTGGTGGAGTCTGCCGGTGGTGGTGGTGGTGTCGGCCCACGGTGGTGGATTCCATCGGTGGTGGAGTCTGCCGGTGGTGGTGGTGGTGTCAGCCCACGGCGGTGGTGGATTACGTTGGTGGTGACCACCACCAACAAAATCCACCACCAGAATCCACCACCACCACCACCACTGCACTCGGCGGGCTCCGTCGGTAGCAGTGTTGGTGGTGGATTTCGTCCGTGGTGGTGGAGTCCACCCGTGGTGCTGGTGGTGGTGGTGGTGGCGGTGGTGGTGCTGGTGGTGGCGGCGGTGGTGCTGGTGGTGGTGGTGGTGGTGGCGGTGGCGGTGGCGGTGGTGGTGGTGCTGGTGGTGGTGCTGCTGGTGGTGGTGGTGGCGGTGCTGGTGGTGGTGCTGGTGGTGGTGGCGGTGGTGGTGGTGGCGGTGGTGGTGGCGGCGGTGGTGGTGCTGGTGGACGGTGGTGCTGGTGCTGGTGGTGCTGGTGGTGCTGGTGGTGGTGGTGATGGTGCTGGTGGTGGTGCTGGTGGTGGTGCTGGTGGTGGTGGTGCGGGTGGTGCTGCTGGTGCTGGTGGTGGTGGTGGTGCTGGTGGCAGCGGCGTCTCTGGTTCACATGAGGAGCGCCTGCACTTGCTGCGGCGTGGGCTGCATGGTCGCCGCTGTGACGGCCTCCCCGTAGCGGTTGCCGTGGCGATGGACCGCGTCGTACACCTCGGCGTAGGCCGTGCTCACGAGCGCCGCGGCGCGGGCGCACACAACCTCCCTGCGCGCAAAGACAAAGGTCCCCCGTGTAGCTCGCGCGGGCCGTGGGCAAAGAGCGGCGGCGGCGGCGGCGGCGTGGCCGTCGACGGACCGCGACCCGGCCGCGTTTGTCTCCCCGGCGGCGACGACGTGTTTGGTGCAGCGCGCCGCCACTCGCCGGAGAGCGAGTCGACCTCGGGGGAGGCACCAGGAGCGGTGCCCTGGACACGGAGCAGCCGCCCTCCTCCTTCACCTCCTTGAGCTCCTCGCTTGGAGCCATTGCCCATGGGACGCGCGCGCGTGTGTGACACGCGAGTGACACGTGTGTGGGACGTGACACGTGAGTGACACGTGACACGTGTGCGTGTCGTGAGCGCGCGCGCGCGTGACACGCGAGTGACACGTGAGTGACACGTGTGAGTGAGTGACACGTGACACGTGAGTGACACGTGAGTGACACGTGTGTGGGACGTGAGTGAGTGGCACGTGACACGTGAGTGACACGTGACACGTGTGTGGGACGTGACACGTGTGTGGGACGTGACACGTGAGCGAGTGGCACGTGAGTGACACGTGTGTGGGACGTGACACGTGAGTGACACGTGTGTGGGACGTGACACGTGAGTGAGTGACACGTGAGTGGCACGTGAGTGGCACGTGAGTGACACGTGTGTGAGTGGCACGTGACACGTGAGTGCGTCGTGAGCACATACGTACTTGAGGCTGGAGCTGTGCAACATCTGCAGCTGCGGCAAGGTGTGCGAGTCCGGGGACGAGAGGTACCGAGAGAACTGCCCCTGCATGTGGCGTTGGGGGTGGGGGGAGTCACAGATGTAGGTGTGTGCGTGTAGCTGCATACTATTAACACTCCTTCCCTTTGTTAATGCTACCCCCATCCCCTCCCTTTGATGCTGCTAATCCTGCATAATGCACGGGCATAATATGACTTTGAAACCCCCCAGCCCACCTCCTACGCATTTCCCTTAAATATGTTAAATTCCTCCTTGATGTGCAAATTCTTTTGTCAAAGCGCTCTACTTCCCCCATCCAACCCAGCTTAAATATACGCTCCAAGCTTGGTGGTGTTTCATTCTTCGCCTGAGGACGGCTGCTTGCGTTGCGTGCGAAACGTCGTGAGAATTATTTTATTATGTTTTAGTTTTATTATTTTATTACTTCCCTTCTACGTGACTTTACCGAAAGAACCAAGAAGATGAATCCCTGCAGTCACGAAAGCTTTAAATCGAAATGTGCGTGTAAGTTGAAATTATTTCGCACCGTACGTAGTCAACCGTGTTAATCGGAGATGATGAGCATGTACCGCAGAGATCCTGGGTTCGAGCCCTGGTTCTATGTCTGTCTCTCTCTCTGAGGTATCATAGTGGGCCTGTACGAGACAGATGAGATCCTGGGTTCGATCCTTGGGTATCTGTGTCTGTGTGTGTCTCTCTCTCTCTCTGATGGATCATAATAGGCCTGTACGAGACAGATGAGATCCTGGGTTAGATCCTTGGGTCTCTGTGTCTGTGTGTTTCTCTCTCTGAGGGATCATAGTGGGCCTGTACGAGACAGATGGGATCCTGGGTTCGAGCCCTGGCTCTGTGTCTGCGTGTCTCTCTCTATCTGAAGGTTCATACTGGGCCTGTCGCAAACATTGAGCCAGCACTACTGAAATCTTGGGTGATTGCGATGTGATGATGCTCACGAAAATGATGATGATAATTGTGATCGAGATTGGCATGCTCATTATTATGATTTGTTTCTTTCGGTTAAGTCGCGTCCAAAGATAAAATAATAAATTAAATTAAATAATAGAATACGACGTTTCGATTGCAACACAAGCAATCATCATCAGGTATAATGAAATAGCGACTCATTGATATGCGACTCATTGATATGCTAATTTTTTCTCTAACCCCCCTTCCTTCTCTCTGCGTCCGCCCTCCTCTGTCTATTTAAGGCCACCCCCACAGAGACGACCACCTCTCACTGTTACCTGTGTTGCTCTCTCTATGTATCTTGGTGATATCTGTCTGCTAATATGTCTGTCTATAGTTTTTCTGGTGAGATTTTATGTCGCTATTTCATTATACCTGATGATGATTGCTTGTGTTGCAATCGAAACGTCGTATTCTATTATTTAATTTAATTTATTATTTTATCTTTAGACGTGACTTAACCGAAAGAAACAAATAATAATTCCTGCAGTCACGAAAGTTCTATAAATTAAGATTGTCATGATCATTATAACGATGTCTGCGTTGACAATGATGACAATGCTGCTCGCGATGATGTTTCTGGTAATGCTGGTGACGATGTTTGTGATGCTGATGATAAAGATGACAAATGCGTTTGGGTGCGATAATTAGGAAGAGGTGTGTGTGATAACACTGACAATGTGTGTGGTGATGATGACGAATATGACTATGATGATGATGACAATGATGACGATGATGATGACAATGATGACGATGATGATGACGATGATGATGACGATGATGATGACGATGATGATGACGATGCTTGTGATGACAATGATGACGATGATGACTATGATGATGATGACTATGATGATGATGACAATGATGACGATGATGATGACGATGATGATGACTATGCTTGTGATGACAATGATGACGATGATGACTATGATGATGATGACAATGATGACGATGATGATGACGATGATGATGACGATGATGATGACGATGATGATGACGATGATGATGACGATGATGATGACGATGATGATGACGATGCTTGTGATGACAATGATGACGATGATGACTATGATGATGATGACAATGATGACGATGATGATGACGATGATGATGACGATGCTTGTGATGACAATGATGACGATGATGACTATGATGATGATGACTATGATGATGATGACAATGATGACGATGATGATGACTATGCTTGTGATGACAATGATGACGATGATGACTATGATGATGATGACAATGATGACGATGATGATGACGATGATGATGACGATGATGATGACGATGATAATGACGATGATGATGATGATGACGATGATGATGATGATGATGACGATGATGATGATGATGACGATGCTTGTGATGACAATGATGACGATGATGACTATGATGATGATGACAATGATGACGATGATGATGACGATGATGATGACGATGATGATGACGATGATGATGACGATGATGATGACGATGATGATGATGATGATGATGACGATGATGATGACGATGATGATGACGATGATGATGACGATGATGATGATGATGATAATGACGATGATGATGACGATGATGATGATGATGATAATGACGATGACGATGATGGTGACTATGCTAGTGATGGCAATGATGATATTGATGATGATGACGATGATGATGATGATGACGATGATGATGATGACGATGACTATGCTAGTGATGGCAATGATGATGACCATGATGATGATGAGGCTTGTGACGATCATGATGAAGACGATGTCTCACCATGGCTCCTTTCACCGAGGACTCATCCATTCCCGGTATTTGAGACAGGGGACCCTGAAACGTGAATCACAACAACATCACTCACCGTTACCACTCGCCCCACCATCATCCCCCGCCCACTATCTCTCCGCGGTGAATAAAACCGAGTACCACTTTGTGCCAAGCCAACAGGGGCCGGGCCTGTCCGGATTGAATAACCCCTGCCATGAGCTTGTGACTTTACCGAAAGAACTAAGCGTATGAATCCTTGCAGTCACGAAAGCTTCAAATCTAGAATGAGATGGTGAACTTTTGTTTTTATTTCACCAGGTAAGGCTCTTCTTCAGAAACGACCTGGCCACACACGATCGCTCAACGAAGCGGCTCATCACGTGGACATCGACAGCAGCCACATACTCTAAATGCGTCTTTCTAATTGTGGAGGGGAAAAAACGGAGGACCCGGAGAAAAAAGCCGAACGATCACGGAAAGAGAGAGACACAAGCAAACTCCAAATATACAGGAGTCGGGGTCGGAATCGAACCCCCAACCTCCTGTATACCAGGAAGAGGGAAGTATGCGAGACTCAAGAGATGGGTAAACAACTCGGGAGGTCTTTTCGATTTAAAGCTTTCGTGACTGCAGGGATTCATCTTCTTGGTTCTTTCGGTAAAATCACGTAGAAGGGAAGTAATAAAATGATAAAAATAAAACATAATAAAATACAATTCTCACGACGTTTCGGCCACAATGCAAGCAGCCGTCTTCAGGTGCTTGCGTTGCGGCCGAAACGTCGTGAGAATTATTTTATTATGTTTTATTTTTTATTATTTTATCTATGAGTGGTGAAGATGGTGATGATGTTGATGGATGAGACAGTAGCAGTGATCTTCTTGGTTCTTTCGGTAAAGTCACGAAGAAGTGAAATAACAAAATAATAAAAATAAAACATAATAAAATACAATTCTCACGACGTTTCGGCCACAACGCAAGCAGCCGTCCTCAGGTGCAGAAACAGGTCTGTCGGGGAGACAGAGAAGACAGAGTCTTCCCGACAGACCTGTTTCTTCACCTGAGGACGGCTGCTTGCGTTGTGGCCGAAACGTCGTGAGAATTATTTTACTATGTTTTATTTGTATTATTTTATTACTTCCCTTCTACGTGACTTTACCGAAAGAACCAAGAAGATGAATCCCTGCTGCAGTCACGAAAGCTTTAAATCGAAAAGTAGCAGTGATGTCAAGTCCATGAGGCCTAGTCTGTGAGGCCTAGCTGGTGAGGCCTAGTCTGTGAGGCCTAGCTGGTGAGGCCTAGTCTGTGAGGCCTAGCGTGTGAGGCCTAGTCTGTAAGGCCTAGCCTGTGAGGCCTAGTCTGTGAGGCCTAGTCTGTAAGGCCTAGCTGGTGAGGCCTAGTCTGTGAGGCCTAGCTGGTGAGGCCTAGTCTGTGAGGCCTAGTCTGTGAGGCCTAGTTTGTGAGGCCTAGTTTGTGAGGCCTAGTCTGTGAGGCCTAGTCTGTGAGGCCTAGTCTGTGAGGCCTAGCTGGTGAGGCCTAGTCTGTGAGGCCTAGTCTGTAAGGCCTAGCTGGTGAGGCCTAGTCTGTGAGGCCTAGTCTGTGAGGCCTAGTCTGTGAGGCCTAGTCTGTGAGGCCTAGTTTGTGAGGCCTAGTCTGTGAGGCCTAGTCTGTGAGGCCTAGTCTGTGAGGCCTAGTCTGTGAGGCCTAGTTTGTGAGGCCTAGTCTGTGAGGCCTAGTCTGTGAGGCCTAGTTTGTGAGGCCTAGTCTGTGAGGCCTAGTTTGTGAGGCCTAGTCTGTGAGACCTAGTCTGTGAGGCCTAGTCTGTGAGGCCTAGTTTGTGAGGCCTAGTCTGTGATGCCTAGTCTGTGAGGCCTAGCTGGTGAGGCCTAGTCTGTGAGGCCTAGTCTGTGAGGCCTAGTCTGTGAGGCCTAGTTTGTGAGGCCTAGATTGTGAGGCCTAGTCTGTGAGGCCTAGCCGGTGAGGCCTAGTCTGTGAGGCCTAGTCTGTGAGGCCTAGTCTGTGAGGCCTAGCTGGTGAGGCCTAGTCTGTGAGGCCTAGCCTGTCAGGCCTAGTTTGTGAGGCCTAGTCTGTGAGGCCTAGCCTGTGAGGCCTAGTTTGTGAGGCCTAGTCTGTGAGGCCTAGTCTGAGGCCTAGTTTGTGAGGCCTAGTCTGTGAGGCCTAGCCTGTGAGGCCTAGTTTGTGAGGCCTAGTCTGTGAGGCCTAGTCTGTGAGGCCTAGTTTTGTGAGGCCTAGTCTGTGAGGCCTAGCCTGTGAGGCCTAGTTTGTGAGGCCTAGTCTGTGAGGCCTAGTTTGTGAGGCTTAGTCTGTGAGGCCTAGTCTGTGAGGCCTAGTTTGTGAGGCCTAGTCTGTGAGGCCTAGCCTGTGAGGCCTAGTTTGTGAGGCCTAGTCTGTGAGGCCTAGTCTGTGAGGCCTAGTTTGTGAGGCCTAGTCTGTGAGAGGCCTAGCCTGTGAGGCCTAGTCTGTGAGGCCTAGTCTGTGAGGCCTAGTCTGTGAGGCCTAGTCTGTGAGGCCTAGCCTGTGAGGCCTAGTCTGTGAGGCCTAGTCTGTGAGGCCTAGTCTGTGAGGCCTAGTCTATGAGGCCTAGCCTGTGAGGCCTAGTCTGTGAGGCCTAGTCTGTGAGGCCTAGTCTGTGAGGCCTAGTCTGTGAGGCCTAGCCTGTGAGGCCTAGTCTGTGAGGCCTAGCCTGTGAGGCCTAGTCTGTGAGGCCTAGTCTGTGAGGCCCTAGTCTGTGAGGCCTAGTCTATGAGGCCTAGCCTGTGAGGCCTAGTCTGTGAGGCCTAGTCTGTGAGGCCTAGTCTGTGAGGCCTAGCCTGTGAGGCCTAGTCTGTGAGGCCTAGTCTGTGAGGCCTAGTCTGTGAGGCCTAGCCTGTGAGGCCTAGCCTGTGAGGCCTAGTCTGTGAGGCCTAGTCTGTGAGGCCTAGTCTGTGAGGCCTAGTCTGTGAGGCCTAGTCCTGTGAGGCCTAGTCTGTGAGGCCTAGTCTGTGAGGCCTAGCCTGTGAGGCCTAGTCTGTGAGGGCCCTAGTCTGTTGAGGCCTAGCCTGTGAGGCCTAGTCTGTGAGGCCTAGTCTGTGAGGCCTAGTCTGTGAGGCCTAGCCTGTGAGGCCTAGTCTGTGAGGCCTAGCCTGTGAGGCCTAGCCTGTGAGGCCGTGTCAACCCTGCTCGGGGCCGGTGTTGCTGCACCCGGCTGTAGACGGCCCGCCATGCCGGCACGCGTCAGCATCAGCGAGGCCTGCTCGTTCACACAGCGTGTCCAGGTGGGCCTCGATCTGAGAGGGCGAGGCGAGGGCGTGAGAGAGTCAGAGAGTGGAGAGAGAATAGAGTAATGGGGGAGAAGCGACAAACAAACAAACACTTGTATTTTTAAAATCCTTTATATTAAGTTCGCTTGCTTGCTTACGACCGTGCAAATCTTTCGGTCGTTTTTTTAACCCACTTCCCGTGATCCAATCGAGCTGACATTTTGCACACAGACTCGTTGTGCGTGACAATTAATGTTCGTTGACATTTTTTTTCCCAAAATTTTACACTGTTAGGACAAAAATATTATATTTAATTTACCAATTGCTTAATGGTGCAATGCAATCATCTGACCCATAGGTGGCAGCCATCTCAAGCCAGAGGACGAGAGGACTCTAGCCGCCACGCATATAAAGGATTTATAGTAAAAAACTTTGTTTTTTACGGGTTATACTTGTATTTTTACCAGGTAAGACCCCACTGAAACTGCGTAGATCTTTTCTAGAAGCGACTCTGAGCTATCACAAATGACAGCTCAACAAAGTGACTTATCATCATCATTATCATCGCGTGCAAATGTGTCGCAGCCCAAATACTCGAAGATGCATCTTGATTCTAAACGTGGAGGGGAGAAAAATCGGAGGACCCGGAGAAAAATCCACGCGACCACGGGGAGAGAGGACATGTAAACAGGCGTCAGGGGTTGGGATCGAACCCACAGCCTCCTGCATACAAGGCGAGGGAGTTAACATCTCCTGCGGCAAAGACAAAGATCCCCCGTATAGCCTTAACAGACTGTAGGGGCAAGTGCTGTTTAGCGAGCACCTATGAAGGCGCCGGCAACGGCACACGAGGGGGTGTGGTGGCCAGCACCAACGCCCGGACCGCCTTTGTCTCCCCAGTGGCGATGTTTACACACCCGCACCAGGTACTCATTTGAGGCTGAGTCGACCTAGGGGAGGCCCAGGACCGGTTCAGAAAAATCGTCACTGGTGTGTTTGCCCGTGAGCCGGGAATCGAACCCGGGTCCGCCGGGTTCATAGCGCAGCGTAGCGCTAACCGCTACAACCCACCGCTCCCCACACACACACAGTGCGCTAACCACTGCGCCACCGCTCCCCACACACACACAGACACACACACACGGTGCGCGCTGGTGGCCGCCCTGTTCCATCGCCAGCCCCGGTGCGGCCTCTGCTCAGCATTCCAAAGTTCCAAACGACATTTGAAAGAATCCTTGGGAGTGGAGGGGGCCAGAGGGAGGGGGGGGAGGCACAAAGACAAAGATCCCCCCCCCCTGTCCCCAGTGTAGCCTGCACAGGCTGTTGGGTAAAAGTGCTTTTCGCAAGCACCACGTAAGGCCGGAATGGGGTGGTGTGGGCAGAAAACAACACGCACTCGCCCAGACCGCCCTTTGTCGTCTCCC
>NW_027615136.1:70000-80423 GCF_965212315.1 Lampetra planeri | reverse complement strand
CCGACACTGGTAAGTCGGGCTACGGTACCCGGAGTCCCAGAGCGCTGGCTCTGGTTCTCGGAACCACGCCGCCGGCTCGGTCGTGCGCGGCCCTGACGAGGGCGGCGTCCCAGGGGAGTCCAGCGCTCTAGCTAGACGATCTTCGCTCTTCACTCGTTTAGCTTTAACATTCTGCCCCGAGCCCTCTGACACATCCCCCCTTTATACTCAACCGTTGAGAGCCCCCCCCCCCCCCCGTGCACTCACGTAGCCCATAAGCTGCCATGCATAAGCTGCCATGCATAACGGCTCTCTCCAGAGGTGGGACAAAGTCATTGTTATGCAAGTCCAAGTCGAGTCGCAAGTCATCAAATTCATGACTCGAGTCTGACTCGAGTCCAAGTCACACGACTCGAGTCCACATCTCAGAGGTGGGACAAAGTCATTGTTATGCAAGTCCAAGTCGAGTCGCAAGTCATCAAATTCATGACTCGAGTCTGACTCGAGTCCAAGTCACATGACTCGAGTCCAAATCTCAGAGGTGGGACAAAGTCATTGTTATGCAAGTCCAAGTGGAGTCGCAAGTCATCAAATTCATGACTCGAGTCTGACTCGAGTCCAAGTCACATGACTCGAGTCCACATCTCATAGGTGGGACAAAGTCATTGTTATGCAAGTCCAAGTGGAGTCGCAAGTCATCAAATTCATGACTCGAGTCTGACTCGAGTCCAAGTCACATGACTCGAGTCCACATCTCAGAGGTGGGACAAAGTCATTGTTATGCAAGTCCAAGTCGAGTCGCAAGTCATCAAATTCATGACTCGAGTCTGACTCGAGTCCAAGTCACATGACTCGAGTCCACATCTCAGAGGTGGGACAAAGTCATTGTTATGCAAGTCCAAGTCGAGTCGCAAGTCATCAAATTCATGACCTCGAGTCTGACTCGAGTCCAAGTCACATGACTCGAGTCCACATCTCAGAGGTGGGACAAAGTCATTGTTATGCAAGTCCAAGTCGAGTCGCAAGTCATCAAATTCATGACTCGAGTCTGACTCGAGTCCAAGTCACATGACTCGAGTCCACATCTCAGAGGTGGGACAAAGTCATTGTTATGCAAGTCCAAGTCGAGTCGCAAGTCATCAAATTCATGACTCGAGTCTGACTCGAGTCCAAGTCACATGACTCGAGTCCACATCTCAGAGGTGGGACAAAGTCATTGTTATGCAAGTCCAAGTCGAGTCGCAAGTCATCAAATTCATGACTCGAGTCTGACTCGAGTCCAAGTCACATGACTCGAGTCCACATCTCAGAGGTGGGACAAAGTCATTGTTATGCAAGTCCAAGTCGAGTCGCAAGTCATCAAATTCATGACTCGAGTCTGACTCGAGTCCAAGTCACATGACTCGAGTCCACATCTCAGAGGTGGGACAAAGTCATTGTTATGCAAGTCCAAGTCGAGTCGCAAGTCATCAAATTCATGACTCGAGTCTGACTCGAGTCCAAGTCACATGACTCGAGTCCACATCTCATAGGTGGGACAAAGTCATTGTTATGCAAGTCCAAGTCGAGTCGCAAGTCATCAAATTCATGACTCGAGTCTGACTCGAGTCCAAGTCACATGACTCGAGTCCACATCTCAGAGGTGGGACAAAGTCATTGTTATGCAAGTCCAAGTCGAGTCGCAAGTCATCAAATTCATGACTCGAGTCTGACTCGAGTCCAAGTCACATGACTCGAGTCCACATCTCATAGGTGGGACAAAGTCATTGTTATGCAAGTCCAAGTCGAGTCGCAAGTCATCAAATTCATGACTCGAGTCTGACTCGAGTCCAAGTCACATGACTCGAGTCCACACCTCTGGCTCTCTCTCTAACACCCCTACACGTGTCTAAGTTCGCTATGTTTTTATTTTCTCATTCAATCTCACCCGGTGACGATTGATTGCTTGTATTGCACTCGAAGCGTCGCATTCTACGATTTAATGTAATTCCTTTCCACGTGACTTCTCAATTAGTCCTGCAGGCTAGTCAGTCAGTCAGCCAAATCAGTCGGTCAACAAGTCACTCAGTCAGTCACTCAGTCAGTCAGTCAGTCACTCAGTCAGTCACTCAGTCAGTCAGTAAGTCACTCAGTCAGTCAGTAAGTCGTCACTCAGTCGGTCACACTCACTCAGTCAGTCAGTCAGTCACTCAGTCAGTCAGTCACTCACTCAGTCAGTCAGTAAGTCACTCAGTCAGTCAGTCGTCAGTCAGTCACTCACTCACTCACTCAGTCAGTCAGTCACTCACTCAGTCAGTCAGTAAGTCACTCACTCAGTCAGTCAGTCGTCACTCAGTCGGTCACTCACTCAGTCACTCAGTCAGTCAGTCAGTCGTCACTCAGTCAGTCACTCACTCAGTCAGTCAGTCAGTCACTCACTCAGTCAGTCAGTAAGTCACTCACTCAGTCAGTCAGTCGTCACTCAGTCGGTCACTCACTCAGTCACTCAGTCAGTCAGTAAGTCAATCAGTCAGTCACTCAGTCAGTCAGTCAGTAAGTCACTCACTCAATCAGTCACTCAGTAAATAAGTCACTCAGTCACTCACTCACTCACTCAGTCGCTCACTCACTCACTCAATCACTCACTCAGTCACTCACTTAGTCACTCACTCACTCACTCACTCACTCAATCAGTCACTCACTTAGTCACTCACTCACTCAGTCACTCACTCAATCACTCACTCACTCAGTCACTCACTCACTCAGTCACTCACTCAGTCACTCACTCAGTCACTCACTCAGTCACTCACGCAATCACTCAATCACTCAGTCACTCACTCACTCACTCAGTCACTCACTCAGTCACTCACTCAGTCACTCACTCACTCAATCACTCAGTCACTCACTCACTCACTCAGTCACTCACTCACTCACTCACTCAGTCACTCACTCACATAGTCACTCAATCACTCACTCAGTCACTCACATAGTCACTCACTCACTCAATCAGTCACTCACTCAGTCACTCAATCACTCAGTCACTCACTCAATCACTCACTCACTCAGTCACTCACTCACTCAGTCACTCACTCAATCACTCACTCACTCAGTCACTCACTCAGTCACTCACTCAATCACTCAATCACTCAATCACTCACTCACTCACTCAGTCACTCACTCAGTCACTCACTCAATCACTCAGTCACTCACTAAATCACTCACTCAGTCACTCACTCACTCAGTCACTCAGTCACTCACTCACTCAATCACTCAGTCACCCACCCACTCACCCACCCACGCACCCACTCACCCACCCACTCACCCACTCACCCACCCACCCACCCCACTCACCCACTCACTCAATCACTCACCCACCCACCCACTCACCCACTCACCCACCCACCCGCTCACCACCCACCCACTCATCCACCCAATCACCCACTCACCCACTCACTCACCCACTCACCCACCTACCCACCCACTCACTCACCCACCCACTCACCCACTCACCCACTCACCCACCCACCCACTCACCCACCCACTCACTCACCCACTCACTCACTCACCCACCCACCCACTCACCCACTCACCCACTCACTCACCCACCCACCCACTCACTCACCCACCCACCCACTCACCCACCCACCCACCCACTCACCCACTCACCCACCCACCCACTCACTCACCCACTCACCCACCCACCCACCCACTCACTCACCCACTCACTCACCCACCCACCCACCCACTCACTCACCCACTCACTCACCCACTCACCCACCCACCCACCCACTCACTCACCCACCCACCCACTCACTCACCCACCCACCCACTCACCCACCCACCCACCCACTCACTCACTCACTCACTCACCCACCCACCCACCCACTCACCCACCCACCCACTCACCCACTCACCCACCCACCCACTCACCCACTCACTCACCCACTCACCCACTCACTCACCCACTCACCCACCCACCCACTCACCCACTCACTCACCCACTCACCCACTCACCCACCCACCCACTCACCCACCCACCCACTCACCCACCCACCTACTCACCCACCCACCCACTCACTCACTCACCCACTCACCCACCCACCCACTCACTCACTCACCCACTCACCCACCCACCCACCCACCCACTCACCCACCTACTCACCCACCCACTCACCCACCCACCCACCCACTCATTCACCCACCCACCCACTCACCCACTCACCCACCCACCCACTCACTCACCCACTCACTCACTCACCCACCCACTCACTCACTCACCCACCCATCCACTCACCCACTCACCCACCCACTCACCCACTCACCCACCCACTCACTCACCCACCCACCCACCCACCCACCCACCCACTCACCCACCCACCCACTCACTCACTCACCCACTCACCCACCCATTCACTCACCACTCACTCACTCACTCACCCACCCACCCACCCACTCACCCACTCACTCACCCACCCACCCACTCACTCATTCACTCACCCACCCACTCACCCACTTGCTCACCCACTCACTCACCCACTCACTCACTCACCCACTCACCCACTTGCTCACCCACTCACCCACCCACTCACCCACTTGCTCACCCACTCACTCACCCACTCACTCACTCACCACCGTCCCGATCCCGCAGGCCTCTACGCCTGCCACGCCTCCAACGGGACCCACCTCCTGGTGGCCGTTCAGTCAGTCAGTCACTCACTCAGTCAGTTAGTAAGTCAGTCACTCAGTCAGTCACTCAGTCAGTCACTCAGTCAGTCACTCAGTCAGTCAGTCAATCAGTCACTCAGTCAGTCACTCAGTCACTCACTCACTCACTCACTCAGTCACTCAGTCACTCACTCACTCACTCAGTCACTCAATCACTCAGTCAGTCACTCACTCAGTCACTCAGTCACTCACTCACTCAGTCACTCACTCAGTCACTCACTCACTCACTCACTCACTCACCCACTCACTCACCCACCCACTCACCCACCCACCCACTCACTCACCCACCCACCCCTGCCCCCGCAGGCCTCTACGCCTGCCACGCCTCCAACGGGACCCACCTCCTGGTGGCCAAGGCCGAGCTGACCGGAGTCCTGAGGAGGCCGCTGATCGACGCCTCTCGGAGCTCCTTCCCGCAGCTGAGCGTCCCGTGCGGGTCGACTCCGTCAGGGACGACTACGTTGAGCTGCTGCCTCGTCGACCACGTTCCTGACGTAGTCGCCGAGTGGCGGAGAGGAGACGTCTTGGTGCAGGGGCCTCACGGTGAGCGACTTGTTGCGTTCCCCCGGGGACGATCGGCTAAGGGGCGCGTGTGGCGGAATGTTGTATATGCGTGTGTGTGGGGCGGTGCTTGGTGGAGGTGAGTGGGTGAGTGGGTGGGTGAGTGGGTGAGTGGGTGGGTGGGTGGGTGAGTGGGTGGGTGGGTGGGTGAGTGGGTGGGTGGGTGGGTGAGTGGGTGGGTGGGTGAGTGGGTGGGTGGGTGGGTGAGTGGGTGGGTGGGTGGGTGAGTGGGTGGGTGAGTGGGTGAGTGGGTGGGTGAGTGGGTGGGTGAGTGGGTGGGTGGGTGGGTGAGTGGGTGGGTGGGTGGATGAGTGGGGCGGTGCTTGGTGGAGGTGAGTGGGTGGGTGGGTGGGTGAGTGGGTGAATGGGTGGGTGGGTGGGTGAGTGGGTGGGTGGGTGAGTGGGTGGGTGGGTGAGTGGGTGGGTGGGTGAGTGAGTGGGTGGGTGGGTGGGTGTGTGGGGCGGTGCTTGGTGGAGGTGAGTGGGTGAGTGGGTGGGTGGGTGAGTGAGTGGGTGGGTGAGTGGGTGGGTGGGTGGGTGGGTGGGTGAGTGAGTGGGTGGGTGGGTGGGTGAGTGGGTGGGTGGGTGAGTGAGTGGGTGGGTGGGGCGGTGCTTGGTGGGGGTGAGTGGGTGAGTGGGTGGGTGGGGGGGTGAGTGAGTGGGTGTGTGGGGCGGTGCTTGGTGGAGGTGAGTGGGTGGGTGGGTGGGTGAGTGGGTGGGTGGGTGAGTGGGTGAGTGGGTGGGTGGGTGGTTGAGTGGGGCGGTGCTTGGTGGAGGTGAGTGGGTGGGTGGGTGGGTGAGTGGGTGAGTGGGTGAGTGGGTGGGTGGGTGAGTGAGTGAGTGGGTGGGTGAGTGAGTGGGTGGGTGGGTGAGTGGGTGGGTGGGTGAGTGGGTGGGTGGGTGGGTGGGTGAGTGAGTGGGTGAGTGAGTGGGTGAGTGAGTGAGTGGGTGGGTGGGTGAGTGGGTGAGTGGGTGGGTGGGTGAGTGGGTGAGTGGGTGGGTGAGTGGGTGAGTGGGTGAGTGGGTAAGTGGGTGGGTGAGTGGGTGAGTGGGTGAGTGGGTGGGTGGGTGAGTGAGTGAGTGGGTGAGTGAGTGGGTGGGTGGGTGAGTGGGTGGGTGGGTGAGTGGGTGGGTGGGTGGGTGAGTGGGTGGGTGGGTGGGTGAGTGAGTGAGTGAGTGGGTGAGTGAGTGAGTGGGTGAGTGGGTGGGTGGGTGAGTGGGTGAGTGGGTGAGTGGGTGAGTGGGTGGGTGAGTGGGTGAGTGGGTGAGTGAGTGAGTAGGTGAGTGAGTGAGTGGGTGAGTGAGTGAGTGGCTGAGTGGGTGGCTGAGTGAGTGGCGTCAGCAACGACGGTGAGTGGGTGGGTGAGTGAGTGGGTGAGTGAATGAATACGTGAGTGAGTGAGTGGGTGAGTGAATGAATGTGTGAGTGAGTGGGTGAGTGGGTGAGTTAATGAATGCGTGAGTGAGTGGGTGAGTAAGTGAGTGAATGAATTCGTGAGTGAGTGAGTGGGTGAGTGAATTAATGCGTGAGTGAGTGGGTGAGTGAATGAATGCGTGAGTGAGTGGGTGAGTGAGTGAGTGAATGAATGCGTGAGTGAGTGGGTGAGTGAGTGAGTGAATGCGTGAGTGGGTGAGTGGGTGAGTGAATGAATGCGTGAGTGAGTGAGTGGGTGAGTGAGTGAATGAATGCGTGAGTGAGTGAGTGAGTGAATGCGTGAGTGGGTGAGTGGGTGAGTGAATGAATACGTGAGTGAGTGGGTGAGTGGGTGAGTGGGTGAGTGAATGAATGCGTAAGTGAGTGAATGAATGCGTGAGTGGGTGAGTATGTGAGTGAGTGAATGAATGCGTGAGTGTGTGTGAGTGAGTGGGTGGGTGAGTGAATGAATGCGTGAGTGTGTGAGTGAGTGTGTGAGTGGGTGAGTATGTGAGTGAGTGAATGAATGCGTGAGTGTGTGAGTGAGTGTGTGAGTGGGTGAGTATGTGGGTGAGTGAATGAATGCGTGAGTGTGTGAGTGAGTGTGTGAGTGGGTGAGTATGTGAGTGAGTGAATGAATGCGTAAGTGAGTGAATGAATGCGTGAGTGGGTGAGTATGTGAGTGAGTGAATGAATGCGTGAGTGTGAGTGAGTGTGTGAGTGGGTGAGTGAATGAATGCGTGAGTATGTGAGTGAGTGGGTGAGTAAGTGAGTGAGTGAATGAATGAATGCGTGAGTGATTGAATGAATGCGTGAGTGAATGAATGCGTGAGTGAGTGAGTGAGTGAATGCGTGAGTGAGTGGGTGAGTAGGTGAGTGAATGAATGCGTGAGTGAATGCGTGAGTGAGTGGGTGAGTGGGTGAGTGAATGAATGCGTGAGTGTGTGAGTGAGTGTGTGAGTGGGTGAGTATGTGGGTGAGTGAATGAATGCGTGAGTGTGTGAGTGAGTGTGTGAGTGGGTGAGTATGTGAGTGAGTGAATGAATGCGTAAGTGAGTGAATGAATGCGTGAGTGGGTGAGTATGTGAGTGAGTGAATGAATGCGTGAGTGTGAGTGAGTGTGTGAGTGGGTGAGTGAATGAATGCGTGAGTATGTGAGTGAGTGGGTGAGTAAGTGAGTGAGTGAATGAATGAATGCGTGAGTGATTGAATGAATGCGTGAGTGAATGAATGCGTGAGTGAGTGAGTGAGTGAATGCGTGAGTGAGTGGGTGAGTAGGTGAGTGAATGAATGCGTGAGTGAATGCGTGAGTGAGTGGGTGAGTGGGTGAGTGAATGAATGCGTGAGTGAGTGAGTGAATGAATGCGTGAGTGAGTGAATGCGTGAGTGAGTGGGTGAATGCGTGAGTGAGTGAATGAATGCGTGAGTGAATGAATGCGTGAGTGAGTGAGTGAATGAATGCGTGAGTGAGTGAATGAATGCGTGAGTGAATGAATGCGTGAGTGAGTGAGTGAATGAATGCGTGAGTGAGTGCGTGAGTGAATGAATGAATGCGTGAGTGAGTGAATGAATGCGTGAGTGAATGAATGCGTGAGTGAGTGAATGAATGCGTGAGTGAGTGAATGAATGCGTGAGTGAATGAATGCGTGAGTGAGTGAGTGAATGAATGCGTGAGTGAATGCGTGAGTGAGTGAATGAATGCGTGAGCGAGTGAATGAATGCGTGAGTGAATGAATGCGTGAGTGAGTGCGTGAGTGAATGAATGAATGCGTGAGTGAGTGAATGAATGCGTGAGTGAATGAATGCGTGAGTGAGTGAATGAATGCGTGAGTGAGTGAATGAATGCGTGAGTGAATGAATGCGTGAGTGAGTGAGTGAATGAATGCGTGAGTGAATGCGTGAGTGAGTGAATGAATGCGTGAGCGAGTGAATGAATGCGTGAGTGAATGAATGCGTGAGTGAATGAATGCGTGAGTGAGTGAATGAATGCGTGAGTGAGTGAATGAATGCGTGAGTGAATGAATGCGTGAGTGAGTGAGTGAATGAATGCGTGAGTGAATGCGTGAGTGAGTGAATGAATGCGTGAGTGAGTGAATGAATGCGTGAGTGAGTGCGTGAGTGAATGAATGCGTGAGTGAGTGCGTGAGTGAATGAATGCGTGAGTGAATGAATGCGTGAGTGAATGAGTGAATGAATGCGTGAGTGAATGAATGCGTGAGTGTGAGTGAATGAATGCGTGAGTAAGTGAATGAATGCGTGACTGAATGAATGCGTGAGTGAGTGAATGAATGCGTGAGTGAGTGGGTGAGTGGGTAAGTGAATGAATGCGTGAGTGAGTGAGTGAATGCGTGAGTGAGTGAGTGAGTGAATGAATGCGTGAGTGAGTGAATGAATGCGTGAGTGAGTGAATGCGTGAGTGAGTGAGTGAATGAATGCGTGAGTGAATGCGTGAGTGAGTGAATGAATGCGTGAGTGAGTGAGTGAATGAATGCGTGAGTGAATGCGTGAGTGAGTGAATGAATGCGTGAGTGAGTGAATGAATGAATGCGTGAGTGAATGAATGCGTGAGTGAATGAATGCGTGAGTGAGTGAGTGAATGAATGCGTGAGTGAATGAATGCGTGAGTGAGTGAATGAATGTGTGAGTGAGTGCGTGAGTGAATGAATGCGTGAGTGAATGAATGCGTGAGTGAATGAATGAGTGAGTGAATGAATGCGTGAGTGAGTGAATGAATGCGTGAGTGAGTGAGTGAATGAATGCGTGAGTGAGTGCGTGAATGAATGCGTGAGTGAGTGAATGCGTGAGTGACTGAATGAATGCGTGAGTGAGTGAATGAGTGAATGAGGCTTGACAATGGCTCTCTTTCGTTCCCAGCCATTCACCCGGACGTCTGCTCCCGCTACGCGCTGCCCACCGGGTGCTCAGACTCGTCATTCTCGTGCCACTTCACAAGCAAAGCCGGCATCGCCACCCTCACCATTCGCGTCAGCTACATCAGTGGTGAGGGAGTGGTGGGAACGAGGAGAGGGGGTAGGAGAGGGAGGGACGTGTCTGTGTCTGTCTGTGTGTGTGTGTCAGTGTGTGTCTGTGTGTGTCTGTGTGTGTGTCAGTGTGTGTCTGTGTGTGTCTGTGTGTGTGTGTCTGTGTGTGTGTCTGTGTGTGTGTCAGTGTGTGTCTGTGTGTGTGTGTCAGTGTGTGTCAGTGTGTGTCTGTGTGTCTGTGTGTGTCTGTGTGTGTGTCTGTGTGTGTGTGTGTCTGTGTGTGTGTCTGTGTGTGTCTGTGTGTGTCTGTGTGTGTGTGTGTCTGTGTGTGTGTCAGTGTGTGTCTGTGTGTCTGTGTGTGTGTGTGTCTGTGTGTGTGTGTGTCTGTGTGTGTGTCTGTGTTAGTGTGTGTCTGTGTGTGTCTGTCTGTGTGTGTGTGTCAGTGTGTGTCTGTGTGTGTGTGTCAGTGTGTCTCTGTGTGTGTGTCTGTGTGTGTGTCTGTGTGTGTGTCAGTGTGTGTCTGTGTGTGTCTGTGTGTGTGTGTGTGTGTGTTAGTGTGTGTCTGTGTGTGTCTGTGTGTGTCTGTGTGTCTGTGTGTGTGTCAGTGTGTGTCAGTGTGTGTCTGTGTGTGTGTGTGTCAGTGTGTGTCTGTGTGTGTGTCTGTGTGTCTGTGTGTCTGTGTGTGTGTCTGTGTGTCTGTGTGTCTGTGTGTGTGTCTGTGTGTCTGTGTGTGTGTGTCTGTGTGTGTCTGTGTGTGTCTGTGTGTCTGTGTGTGTGTCTGTGT
>NW_027615136.1:62500-67500 GCF_965212315.1 Lampetra planeri | reverse complement strand
TGTGTGTGTCTGTATGTGTGTGTCTGTGTGTGTGGGTGTGTGTGTCTGTGTGTGTGTGTCTGTGTGTGTGGGTGTGTGTGTCTGTGTGTGTGTGTCTGTGTGTGTGTGTGTCTGTGTGTGTGTGTCTGTGTGTGTATGTGTGTGGGTGTGTGTCTGTGTGTGTGTCTGTGGGTGTTTGTCAGTGTCTGTGTGTGTGTGTCAGTGTGTGTGTCTGTATGTGTGTGTCTGTGTGTGTGTGTCTGTGTGTCTGTGTAGTCCGGCAAAACAACCTCCTACCTCCTCGCGGTGCCGGACGGGCAACACTGTCGTGGGCAGTGCTGTGGGGGGAGGGCCAATGCCCATTGGCCTCTCCCCTCATGGCGTCTGTGACCACCACAGTGGCTAAACGGGGGCTCTGGACGGGTGCGAGGGGCTGGTAACCCCTCCACCTTCAATTAACCACCACTAAACTACGATTTAAACATAAACCTGTAATTAATAAGCTTGTGCCGGAGGCCCCGGGGGGTCAGGCTTTTATGACGTCTCCTGGCCAAACCCCATTTGGCGGAGCCAGGAGATTGAATTTTAACCCTCGGGGCTCCTCCAGTAACAACGAAAAACCATTGCGGATGGCCACGTGGAATGTTCGAACGCTCACTGCGGAGGAGAGGCTGCCACTCCTCTGTCGGGAGCTGGACCGGTACCGCCTGGATCTCTGTGGCATTCAGGAGGTCCGGTGGACCGGTTCTGGCTCCTGCCACCATGAGGGGTGGACAGTCCTCTACTCGGGGCAGGAGACTGCCAAACAACAGGGTGTGGCTCTTCTTCTGAACAAAAGAATGAAGGGGGCGTGGGAGCGTGGCGGTGAGGTGTGGGAAGCTGTAAGCCCCAGGATACTTTGGGCTCGCCTTCCCATCAACCAGAGGCGAGGAGTGGTGGTCGTGGTTACTTACGCCCCCACCGAAGACGAACATCCGTGGAGGGATGCAGGCAAAGCCGATGAGTCAGACGCTTTCTATGACCTACTGTCACAGGTGCTGGCTAAAGTGGCCACTCGGGACAGAGTCATCTTGTTGGGTGACTTCAATGCCCGAGTTGGTCATGATGCTGGCACCTGGTCTGGAGTGATTGGAAGGCATGGGCCAGATCAGCTCAATAACAACGGTAGGAGGCTGCTAGATTTCTGTGCAGCCCATGGGCTTGTAATTACCAACACGCTCTTCCGGCATCGGCGCATCCACACAACATCATGGATGCATGCCGGGTCCAAGCAAGAACATCTGCTGGACTACGTAGTGACGGACCAGCGGATGCGAGCCCATGTCCTTGACACCAGGACCTACCGTGGAGCTGATCTGCCCTCTGACCATCGACTAGTCATCTGTAAGATGCGCCTGCCATTCTTCCACTCCGGTGGTGGGTGTACACCCAGGATCCCATTCCAACCAAAAGTGGCCTGGTCTAAGTTAGCTGATGAAAGTTGCAAGCGAGAATTTCATCATCGCTTGCAGCTGGGGTTGGCATCGTCCCCCACTCCACCTGATGTCGAGGGTAAATGGGCGAGGTTTAAGACTGTGACTCATGCAGCTGCAATGGCTGCTTTGGGTACGCGGTCCAGACCTCCCCGGGAACCCTGGCTGACGGAGGAGGTGTTCAGGTTAATTGAGAAAAAGCGACAGGCCCACTCTCATCGCCTACAGCATCCCACGTCAGAGAATGAGGAGGTTTACCGCAGCCTTCGCTCGGAGGTTCGGAGAGCCGTAAGGCGCTGTAAGGATGGGTGGTGGTCGCGGGTTGCTGAGGAGATGGAGTCTGCCTCAGTGGCCCGCGATCACAAATCACTATTTAACTCCATCAAAAAAGTAACCTGCAGCGCCACACCTATTACCATCATTAGAGGAAAAAACGGTGATCCAATCTCCGACCCCCAGGAACAGGTTTGCAGATTTGCTGAGCATTTCTGTGAGGTCCTGGGGGAGGGAAAATCTCTCAGCCAGGAAAACATCATGGCACAAAGTGGGGATAACCCTGCTGAGGCTGCGGTGCCTCAAATATTGGAAGAGGTCACCCCCTGTGAGTGGCTGGCTGAGGTACCGGCTGTTGAGGAAGTACTGAGGGCGATCCGGAGTCTGAGACCAGGGAAGGCACCGGGCAGAGATGATCTCCCAGGCGAAATGCTGAGGGAGGGTGGCGTTTGTGCACAGACTGCCCTATATGACATCATAACAACAGTCTGGACCACTGGACGGGTTCCGCAGGACTGGAAGGATGCCCTGGTGGTCCCCCTCTTTAAGAAGGGGGACCGCACAGACTGTAACAACTACAGGGGCATCTCACTCCTCAGTGTGCCGGGTAAGGTCCTGGCAAGGATTATTCAACATCGCCTTGCTAGGCATGCTGAGGAGAGGCTTGCGGAGCCCCAATGTGGTTTCAGGAAAGGGCGGTCCTGCACAGATGCCATATTTTCTGTCCGTCTGCTACAGCAGAGGTGTAGGGAATTCCAAAAAGACCTACATCTCTGCTTTATTGACCTGGTCAAGGCCTATGATACCATCAGTAGGACTGGGCTCTGGGTTGTTCTTCGTGCTTTCGGAGTCCCTGACCCTCTGCTCACGATCATTAAGGACCTTCATGATGGTGAGCGGGCCCGGGTAAAACTACGTGGCCGGGAGTCGGAGCCTTTCCCTGTACACCTTGGGGTGCGACAGGGATGTCCTCTGGCTCCCACATTATTTAACATCTATTTCGACTGCGTAGTTCGTGAAGCCTTCAATAGCTGTACCGGGGGAATTACCATTTGGTACAGATATAATGGGAGGCTGATCGACGCCCGGGTGCGATCAAGGGATGGCTCCCTATTGGTCAACCACGTTATGTATGCCGATGATTTGGTAATAGCTGCTCATTCAGAAGAGGAGTTGGAGACGCTGCTGCTGAGGCTGGAGTGTGCCACTAAGAGGTGGGGCCTTACCATCAGCCCCACCAAAACTAAGCACCTGCCTGGGTATTTTGTACCATCGGGCACTCCGCCCCCACAACTCCCAATCGGTGATGGGGCAGTTGTGGAGAGAGTAGAGAGTTTCCCATACCTGGGCAGTGTGCTCATGACCAGCTCCAGTTTATCAGCAGAGGTCTCACTCCGAATCAGTCGAGCGGCAATATCTTTTCATCGGTTGCGTAACGCTGTGTGGAAGCTACCTGGTCTGTCGCTCCGCACGAAGCTTCAGGTCTTCTCGGCCACGGTCATTCCCTCCCTTCTCTACGCTTGCGAAACGTGGACCCCCCTAGTGGAGCATCTTCGCCGGTTGGAAACATTTAGGCTGGCCTGCCTACGATCCATCCTGGGTTTGACCAGGCTGGATTGTGTGAGGAGCTCACAAGTCCTTGAAAGATCTGGGCAAAGTCCCATCAGTGAGCTCCTCCGGCAGGCAAGGCTGCGTTGGCTGGGTCATGTAGCCCGCATGCCCAGCCACCGCATGCCTAAACAGCTTTTGTTCGGCCGGATCGAGGGGGCTAAACGGGCGCGGCACGGGCTAGAGAAGAGATGGAGTGATGTGGTACAGGAGGACGTGGAGCTGAGTGGACTTGCCGATGACTGGTACCAGCGGTGTCAAGATCGGCCTCAGTGGAGGAGGCTCGTGAAGGACGCTACTGGGCAGTTGGAGGCAGTCGCCCTCCAACAACAACGGAGGGCGGAGGAGCGACGCTCACAACAACGAGCGGAGCGCCGGGTGGCTAAAGCACAGCAAGTTGGCACAGTAGGGGGCACAGGTGGTGCATCAGCCAGTCATCTCGGTCATCTCGGTCAGTCGACCCGTGGCACCTGGGTCTGCCCCGTGACCTCCTGCCAGCGGGCGTTCGACACTTCACGTGGCCTCAAGGTGCACATGGCCTGGCACAAGCGTCGTGGTGACGTCACCGCCACTTAGTGGCGAATGGCGGTTGTTGTTGTTGTTGTTGTGTCTGTGTGTGTGTGTGTCTGTGTGTGTGTGTCTGTGTGTGTATGTGTGTGGGTGTGTGTGTGGGTGTGTGTCTGTGTGTGGTTATCTGTTCTGGCACCGCCTCCACCACCACCCCCACCTCAACCACCACCACCACCCCCACCTCCTCCACTACCACCACCTCAACCACCACCACCACCTCCTTCCACCACCTCCACCACCACCACCACCTCCTTCCACCACCTCCACCACCACCACCTCAACCACCACCACCCACCACCACCACCACCTCAACCACCACCACCTCCACCTCAACCCCCACCACCACCACCACCACCCCCCACCCTGTCCCACCACCACCACCACCACCTCCTCAACCACCACCACCTCAACCACCACCACCACCCCCACCTCCTCCACCACTACCACCTCAACCACCACCACCTCAACTACCTCAACCACCTCAACCACCTCAACCACCAGACCCCCCACCCTGTCCCACCACCACCTCCACCACCTCCACCACCACCTCAACCACCACCACCACCCACCACCACCACCTCCACCACCTCAACCACCACATCAACCACCTCCACCACCACCTCCACCACCTCAACCACCACCACCTCCACTTCCTTCCACCACCACTAACACCACCTCCACCACCACCACCACCTCCTCCACCACCACCATCACCCACCAGACCCCCCACCCTGTTCCACCCCCACCTCAACCACCTCAACCACCACCACCTCAACCATCACCACCACCTCCACCACTACCACCTCCTCCACCACCTCCACTACTACCCCCACCACCACCACCTCAACCATCACCACCTCCACCACCACCACCACCACCACCACCACCTCCTCCACCACCACCCTCACCATCATCACCCTCACCATCATCACCCTCACCATCATCACCCTCACCATCATCACCCTCACCATCATCACCCTCACCATCATCACCCTCACCATCATCACCCTCACCATCATCACCCTCACCATCATCACCCTCACCATCATCACCCTCACCATCATCACCCTCACCATCATCACCCTCACCATCATCACC
>NW_027615136.1:0-57500 GCF_965212315.1 Lampetra planeri | reverse complement strand
CACACAGAGAGACACACAGACAGACACACAAGCAGAGAGAGACTCACACAGAGACACAGAAAGAGAGACACAGAGACACACAGAGAGACACACACAGAGACAGACACAGTGAAACACACAGAGAGAGACACACACACACAGAGACACAGTGAGAGACACACACACACACAGAGAGACACACAACATAGACACACAGAGACACACAGTGAGACACATTCAGAGACACACACAGAGAGAGACAGAGACACACACAGAGACACACACAGTGAAACACACAGAGAGAGACACACACAGAGACACAGTGAGAGACACACACACACAGAGAGACACACAACATAGACACACAGAGCCACACAGAGACACACACACACAGAGACACACACACACACAGAGAGACACACACAGAGACACACATAGACACACACACAGAGACACACACACACACACAGACACACACACAGACACACACACACAGAGAGACACACACACACACAGAGACACACACACAGACACACACACACACAGAGACACACACACAGACACACACACACACAGAGACACACACGGACAGAGACACACACACACACAGAGACACACACACACAGAGACACACACACACAGAAACACACACACAGAGACACACACACACACAGAGACACACACACACAGAGACACACACACACAGACACACACACAGAGACACACACACACAGAGACACACACACACACAGAGACACACACACAGAGACACACACACACAGACACACACAGACACACACAGACACACACAGAGACACACACACACACAGAGACACACACACACAGAGACACACACACAGAGACACACACACACAGACACACACAGACACACACACACAGAGACACAGACACAGACACACACACAGACACACACACACACAGAGACACACACACACAGAGACACACACACACAGAGACACACACACACACAGAGACACACACACACAGAGACACACACACACAGAGACACACACACACACAGAGACTCACACACACACAGACACACACACAGAAACACACACACAGACACACACACACAGAGACACACACACACACAGACACACACACATAGACACACACACACACAGAGACACACACAGAGAGACACACACACACACAGAGACACACACAGACACACACACATAGACGCACACACACACACATAGACGCACACACACACACACAGAGACACACACACCCACAGAGAGACACGCACACACAGAGAGACACACACACACAGAGACACACACACACACACAGACACACACACAGACACACACACACAAACACACACACAGAGACACACACACACCACAAACCTCTTTTCGTCCACCAGGCGGCGCTACTGACCATGCCACCAGAGGAGGACTCGGAGATTTCCACCTGAACTCCGCGAACATCAAGATGGCCGGCTCGCTGTACAGGGCGGGCGACACGCCCCGAGGTTACCACCAAACCTTCCTGTTGGACGGTCTGACCTCTTCGGTGTCCGTCAACCGTTCGACCATCGACGGACTTCTCGCCGGAGACGGGGAGCTCACCGTAGTCGGCATACTCCTCCCGTGAGACGCGGACACGGCCACCTGTAGACCAGCCACCCCCCCCCCACATCCCCAGCCCCCAACACACCAGAGGTCGCAAATGGGTACCCGTACCCGGCCGTACCCGGCCGTACCCGGCCGTACCCTACCTGTACCCTACCCGTACCCGGCCATACCCGTACCCGGCCATACCCGTACCCTACCCGTACCCTACCCGTACCCGGCCATACCCGTACCCTACCCGTACCCTACCTGTACCCTACCCATACCCTACCCGTACCCTACCCGTACCCTACCCGTACCCTACCCGTACCCGGCCATACCCATACCCTACCCGTACCCGTACCCTACCCATACCCTACCCATACCCTACCCGTACCCTACCCGTACCCGGCCATACCCGTACCCTACCCATACCCTACCCGTACCCTACCCGTACCCTACCCGTACCCGTACCCTACCTGTACCCTACCCGTACCCTACCCGTACCCATACCCTACCCGTACCGTACCCTACCCGTTACCTACCCGTACCCTACCCGTACTCTACCCGTACCCTACTTGTACCCTACCCGTACCCGTGCCCTACCCGTACCCTACCCGTACCCTACCCGTACCCGTACCCGTACCCATACCCTACCCGTACCCTACCCTTACCCTACCCGTACCCTACCCGTACCCTACCCTACCCATACCCTACCCGTACCCTACCCATACCCTACCCGTACCCATACTCTACCAATACCCTACCCGTATCCTACCCGTACCCTACCCGTACCCATACCCTACCCGTATCCTACCCATACCCTACCCGTACCCTACCCGTACCATACCCTACCCGTACCCTACCCGTACCCTACCCGTACCCGGCCGTACCCGTACCCTACCCGTACCCGGCCAGGTACGGGTAGGGTACGGGTATCGGGTACCCGATTGCAACCTCTGGGATGAAGCCACGTTGCAGGCGCGGGTGGGTTGATTCTAGGAACTTGAATTGTGAGAAGAGACAAGACGTTGGGAGATGAGTGACAGACGGTGACTCACCCAGTGACTCACGGCCTACCCGTACCCGTACCCGGCCGCACCAGGGTCGCAAACGGGTACCCGTACCTTACCCGTACCCGTACCCAGCCGTACCCGTACCCTACCCGTACCCGGCCCGGGGTCAACAACGGCCAGGGCAACGTGGGGTATTCCGCAAATATGCCCGACTGTGAGGGCGGGCACAAGCTGGCGTGAGTAGGTTGAACGTTGAGTTTTATAAGGGCACCACGGGGTGAGCAGCCCCTGCCCACCCAGCCCCACCCCCTCCCAGCCCCCACCCTCCCCACCCAGCCCCACCCAGCCCCTCCCCACCCAGCCCCTCCCTGCACGACGGACAGACGGACACAATAATCACCTGTGGGCTGGTGGAACCAGGAGGTTCCTACCAGTATAACACTACGACACTATACACTACTACACTATACACTACACTATACACTACTCACTATAACACTACTACACTATACACTACTACACTATACACTACTACACAATGCACTACTACACTAGACACTACTACACTATACACTACTACACTATACACTACTACACTATACGCTACTACACTATACACTACTACACTATACACTACTACACTATACACTACTACACTATACACTACTACACTATACACTATTACACTATACACTACTACACTATACACTACTACACTATACACTACTACACTACTACACTATAACACTACTACACTACTACAATATACACTACTACACTATACACTACACTATACACTACTACACTACTACACTATAACACTACTACACTATACACTACTACACTATACACTACTACACTATACACTACTACACTATACACTACACTATACACTACTACACTACACTATACACTACTACACTATACACTATAGACTACTACACTATACACTACTACACTACACTATACACTACTACACTACACTATACACTACTACACTATACACTACTACACTATACACTACTACACTATACACTACACTATACACTACTACACTACACTATACACTATAGACTACTACACTACACTATACACTACTACACTACTACACTACACTATACACTACTACACTGCACTGTACACTACACTATACACTACTACACTATACACTACTACACTATAACACTACTACACTATACACTACTACACTATACACTACTACACTATACACTACTACACTATACACTACTACACTACTACACTATACACTACTACACTACACTATACACTACTACACTACTACACTATACACTACTACACTACACTATACACTACTACACTATACACTACTACACTATAACACTACTACACTATACACTACTACACTATACACTACTACACTATAACACTACTACACTATACACTACTACACTATACACTACTACACTATACACTACTACACTATACACTACTACAATATACACTACTACACTACTACACTATACACTACTACAATATACACTACTACACTATACACTACACTATACACTATACACTACTACACTATACACTACACTATACACTACTACACTATACACTACACTATACACTACTACACTACACTATACACTACTACACTACTACACTATACACTACTACACTATACACTACTACACTATACACTACTACACTATACACTACTACACTATACACTACTACACTATACACTACTACACTACACTATACACTACTACACTATACACTACTACACTACACTATACACTACTACACTACTACACTACACTATACACTACTACACTGCACTGTACACTACACTATACACTACTACACTATACACTACTACACTATACACTACTACACTATACACTACTACACTATACACTACTACACTATACACTACGACACTACACTATACACTACTACACTATACACTACTACACTACACTATACACTACCACACTATACACTACTACACTATACTACACTACACTATACACTATACACTACTACACTATACACTACTACACTATACACTATACTACACTATACACTACTACACTATACACTACTACACTATACACTACACTATTCACTACTACACTATACACTACTACACTATACACTACACTATACACTACACTATACACTACACTATACACTACTAAACTACGCTATACACTACTACGCTATACACTACTACACTATACACTACACTATACACTACACTATACACTCCTACACTATACACTACACTATACACTACTACACTATACACTACTACACTATACACTACACTATACACCACTACACTAAACACTACTACACTACACTATACACTACACTATACACTACTACACTATACACTACACTATACACCACTACACTATGCACTACTACACTATACACTATACTACACTATACACTACACTATATACACTACACTATACACTACTACACTATACACTACACTATACACTACTACACTATACACTACACTATACACTACTACACTATACACTACACTATACACTATACACTACACTATACACTACTACACTATACACTACACTATACACTACTACACTATACACTACACTATACACTGTACTACACTACACTATACACTACACTACTACACTACACTACACTACATACTACACTACACTACACACTACACTACACACTACTACACTACACTATACACTACTACACTACTACACTACACTACTACACTACACACTACTACACTACACTATACACTACTACACTATACACTACACTATACACTACTACACTACACTACTACACTACACACTACTACACTACACTATACACTACTACACTATACACTACACTATACACTACTACACTATACACTACTACACTATACACTACACTATACACTACTACACTACACTACTACACTACACACTACTACACTACACTATACACTACTACACTATACACTACACTATACACTACTACACTATACACTACTACACTATACACTACACTACTACACTACCACACTATTACATCACTAACTACCCCCTGTGTGTCACTACACCACAGCTGACGGCTGCTAATCTACGCTCCTTTCGTTTGCCACGCCCTCAACCACCCCCCCCCCCCCCCCCACATAGCACTCTACGCGACCTGCTCCCCCTGCGGCTGGTACCGGCCCTGGAGGCCGAAACGTCGGTCACCGGCTCCGGCTCTCCGCTGCCGATTGTGGGCAGCGCCGTCCTGAGCGCCGTGTTGAGCCTGGGGCCCGGAAGGGCTACGGGCAAAACGCCAGTCACTCTGAGCCTGGGGGTCACCCAGGGGGCGACAGGAAGGACGCCCCGCTGTGCATTCTGGGACTTCCAGGTGTGTAGTGTGTAGTGTATAGTGTGGTGTAGTAGTGTATAGTGTAGTGTAGTGTAGTAGTGTATAGTGTAGTAGTGTATAGTGTAGTGTAGTAGTGTATAGTGTAGTAGTGTATAGTGTAGTGTAGTAGTGTATAGTGTAGTGTATAGTGTAGTAGTGTAGTGTATAGTGTAGTAGTGTATAGTGTAGTGTAGTAGTGTATAGTGTAGTGGTGTAGTGTATAGTGTAGTAGTGTATAGTGTAGTGTATATTGTAGTAGTGTATAGTATAGTGTAGTAGTGTATAGTATAGTGTAGTAGTGTATAGTGTAGTGTAGTAGTCTAAAGTGTAGTAGTGTATAATGTAGAGTAGTAGTGTATAGTGTAGTAGTGTATAGTGTAGTAGTGTGTAGTGTAGTAGTGTAGTAGTGTATAGTGTAGTAGAGTAGTGTATAGTGTAGTGTATAGTGTAGTGTACTAGTGTATAGTGTAGTGTAGTAGTGTATAGTGTAGTAGTGTATAGTGTAGTAGTGTATAGTGTAGTGTATAGTGTAGTATAGTAGTGTATAGTGTAGTGGTGTATAGTGTAGTGTAGTAGTGTATAGTGTAGTAGTGTATAGTGTAGTATATAGTGTAGTAGTGTATAGTGTAGTGTAGTAGTGTATAATGTAGTATATAGTGTGTAGTGTATCGTGTACCGAATAGTGTCGGATACTTTCGGAATCAACCGGAACACAACCACGCCGTGCCGGACGATGATCACCGCCCTCCCTCCCCTCCCTCCCCTCCCTCCGCAGTCGAACGGCAGCGCGGGCGGCTGGTCGACCGACGGCTGCGTGACGGGCTCCCTCGTCAAAGGCTCCGTCGGTTGCTCCTGCGACCACTCCACTCCTTTCGGAGTCATCTTCCTCCCGTCGACGCCGCCGGGCGGCCAATTCACCGCGGCCGCGGCAGCCATCGCCACCTACGCGTCGCTCGGCCTGTCGGTCGCCCTCATCGCCGTCGCCGTCGGCGTGGAGTCCGCGCTGTTGCTTCGCGAGAGGAGGATGAGGAGGAGGGGGAGGAGGACGTTACCCGATGACCACGAACGCGACCTGGTGGACGACATCAGCGACGACGACGACGGACAGATGGCAGTCCGCCGCTCGCTGCCCCGAGCCACCAAGATCAACGTCCTCTGCTCGCTGCTCCTCGCCCACGTCTGGTTCGTCGTCTCGGCCTCCGACGCCGCCGCGGCCAGCGCCCCCCTCTGCTCGCTGGCGCAGTTCTTCCTGCAGCTGGGCTACCTCAGCGCCTTCGCCTGGCTCCTGGCGCAGGCCGCGCAACTCCTGGGGGCCGCCGGCAACGGCAACGGCGGCCGAAGCGAAACGAGCGGGGGCTCGTCCGGGACGTCGGCCCGTTGGGGCGCGGCGGCGTCGTTCGCGGGGGGCTACGGAGTCCCGGCGGTCGCGGCCGGGATCACGGTGGCGGTTACGGGGGGCGGGGAGGGGCAGCCGCAAGGGCTGGCTTCCTGCTGGTTCGGGCGGGACGAGGGAGGCAAGGCCCTCCTGATAGGCCTCGTGGTGCCGGTGCTGTTGGCCACCGTCGCGTCCCTCGCCGTCGCTGGCCGCGCCCTGCACGTGACGCGTCGGCGGAGGAGTGACAAGGCGGTGGAGATGGAGGTGGAGTACACGGTGAGCGTGGTGGACGACGAGGAGGAGGAGGAAGAAGAGAAAGAAGGGGGATGCAGTGGCCTTCTGGGAGATTCGCCGGCGGGGAAGGCGCGCAAGCTGCTCGTGCTCATGGCGGGGCTTGGCGTCGTCTGGTCCGTGGGGGTTTACTTCTTCCTGCCCGACGGCAACGGGACCCCCGCCATCGTCTGCCTGTTCGGAATCCTCAACGGGCTCCAGGTAAGCGCGTCGCAACCGACGCATGTCGCGTTGTGTAGCGCAAGTTGTCTTACACGGTTGCGGTGTACAGCGGAGATTGTGGTGGTGTAGTGTGTGGTGGTGTAGTGTGTGGTGGTGTAGTGTGTGGTGGTGTAGTGTGTGGTGGTGTATCGTGGAGTGTGTGGTAGTGTAGTGGTGTAGTGTAATAGTATATGGTAGTGTAGTGTGTAGTGTAGTGAGTAGTGCAGTGTAGAGTGTTGTGTGTAGTGTATAGTGTAGTGTATAGTGTAGTAGTGTATAGTGTAGTGTAGTGTATAATGTAGTGTATAGTGCAGTGTATAGTGTAGTGTATAGTAGTGTAGTGTATAGTGCAGTGTATAGTGCAGTGTATAGTGTATAGTGTAGTGTAGTAGTGTATAGTGTAGTAGTGTTGTGTGTAGTGTATAGTGTAGTGTATAGTGTAGTGTATAGTGTAGTAGTGTATAGTGTAGTGTAGTGTATAATGTAGTGTATAGTGCAGTGTATAGTGTAGTGTATAGTAGTGTAGTGTATAGTGTAGTAGTGTATAGTGTTGTGTGTAGTGTATAGTGTAGTAGTGTATAGTGTAGTAGTGTATAGTGTTGTGTGTAGTGTATAGTGTAGTAGTGTATAGTGTAGTAGTGTATAGTGTAGTGTCGTAGTGTAGTGTAGTGTGTAGTAGTGTATAGTGTAGTGTCGTAGTGTAGTGTGTAGTAGTGTATAGTGTGTAGTGTATAGTGTAGTGTAGTAGTGTGTAGTAGTGTATAATGTAGTGTATAGTGGGTAGTGTATAGTGTAGTGTGTAGTAGTGTAGTAGTGTATAGTGTAGTAGTGTATAGTGTAGTGTAGTAGTGTATAGTGTATAGTGTAGTAGTGTAGTAGTGTATAGTGTAGTGTAGTAGTGTATAGTGTAGTAGTGTATAGTGTAGTAGTGTATCGTGTAGTAGTGTATAGTGTAGTAGTGTATAGTGTAGTGTAGTAGTGTAGTATTGTAGTAGTGTATAGTGTAGTGTATAGTGTAGTGGTGTATAGTGTAGTAGTGTATAGTGTTTTGTAGTAGTGTATAGTGTAGTGGTGTATAGTGTAGTAGTGTATAGTGTAGTAGTGTATAGTGTAGTGTAGTAGTGTAGTATTGTAGTAGTGTGTAGTGTAGTGTATAGTGTAGTGGTGTATAGTGTAGTAGTGTATAGTGTAGTAGTGTATAGTGTAGTGTAGTAGTGTAGTATTGTAGTAGTGTATAGTGTAGTAGTGTATAGTGTAGTAGTGTATAGTGTTGTAGTGTATAGTGTAGTGTAGTATATAGTGTAGTAGTGTAGTGTATAGTGTAGTGTGTAGTAGTGTAGTGAGAGAGGCTTGTACACAAAGCTGTCTGGTCTATCTCTACCACGTAACATTTTTATTGTTGTTTATCAGAGCACCGTTTGCTGTGTATGTCATGCCACCTGGTGCAGTAGTTGTTGATGTCTTTGCAATACTGAGTTTATCAATAGTGGTTAGTTTTAATATCTTAACACAACACTCTGTGATAATTGTTTTTTTACCCTTCTATCTGGCAACAAAACTGAACACCTTTTTTTACAAGGAGTCATGTTTGCATAGACCACAATACCTGCAGCCATAATGCAAACAAAAAACACAACTCTGATAATGTATGTGCACTGTCCTTGAAGTTGATTGGTCCACACCCGAGACAGCTTTTCTTAGAGCCTAGTCTCACATGGTCCTTGAAGTTGATTGGTCCACACCCGAGACAGCTTTCCTTAGAGCCTAGTCTCACATGGTCCTTGAAGTTGATTGGTCCACACCCGAGACAGCTTTCCTTAGAGCCTAGTCTCACATGGTCCTTGAAGTTGATTGGTCCACACCCGAGACAGCTTTCCTTAGAGCCTAGTCTCACATGGTCCTTGAAGTTGATTGGTCCACACCCGAGACAGCTTTCCTTAGAGCCTAGTCTCACATGGTCCTTGAAGTTGATTGGTCCACACCCGAGACAGCTTCCCTTAGAGCCTAGTCTCACATGGTCCTTGAAGTTGATTGGTCCACACCCGAGACAGCTTCCCTTAGAGCCTAGTCTCACATGGTCCTTGAAGTTGATTGGTCCACACCCGAGACAGCTTTCCTTAGAGCCTAGTCTCACATGGTCCTTGAAGTTGATTGGTCCACACCCGAGACAGCTTTCCTTAGAGCCTAGTCTCACATGGTCCTTGAAGTTGATTGGTCCACACCCGAGACAGCTTTCCTTAGAGCCTAGTCTCACATGGTCCTTGAAGTTGATTGGTCCACACCCGAGACAGCTTTCCTTAGAGCCTAGTCTCACATGGTCCTTGAAGTTGATTGGTCCACACCCGAGACAGCTTTCCTTAGAGCCTAGTCTCACATGGTCCTTGAAGTTGATTGGTCCACACCCGAGACAGCTTTCCTTAGAGCCTAGTCTCACATGGTCCTTGAAGTTGATTGGTCCACACCCGAGACAGCTTTTCTTAGAGCCTAGTCTCACATTTTTTTTTGCACTATGGCTGCAGGTATTGTGGTCTATGCAAACATGATTCTTCGTAAAAAAAAAAGGTGTTCAGTTTTGTTGCCATATTTTTTACTGGCAAATGAGGTTCCAATGGTGTACAACGCTCTGTGTTATATTGGCAGAGCAGAGTAACAGACCTAAAATTATTATTCGTAATTAATGCAATATCCTTGTGTGTATGTGTCTGTTTGCGTGTGTCTGTGAGCGTGTCTCTGTGTGGGTGGGTGCTTTTTTGTGTGTGCGTGTCTGTGTGTGTGTTTGTGTGTGTGCCTGTATGCGTGTGTCTGTGAGCGTGTCTCTGTGTGCCTGTGTCTGTATGTGTGTCTGTGGGTGTGTCTGTGTTTGTGTGTGCTTGTGTGTGTATGTGTGTGTGCGTGTCTCTGTGTGGGTGGGTGCTTTTTTGTGTGTGCGTGTCTGTGTGTGTGTCTGTGTGTGCGTGTGTGTGTGTGTCTGTGTGTGTGTGTGTGCATGTGTGTGTCTGTGTGTGCGTGTGTGTGTCTGTGTGTGTGTGTCTCTGTGTGTGTCCTTATTGCGTCTGTCTACAGGGGCAGTTGGTCGTTATTTTCAACACTTTTCTAGACGAAGAGGTGAGTGCATTTTAGACACCGCCACCCATAGATTCAACACTATCATAGACTCAACACTACCACCCATAGACTCAACACTGCCATAGACTCAACACTGCCATAGACTCAACACTACCACCCATAGACTCAACACTGCCCATAGACTCAACACTACCCATAGACTCAACACTGCCACCCATAGACTCAACACTGCCCATAGACTCAACACTACCACCCATAGACTCAACACTGCACCATAGACTCAACACTGCCCATAGACTCAACACTACCACCCATAGACTCAACACTGCCCATAGACTCAACACTGCCCATAGACTCAACACTGCCACCCATAGACTCAACACTGCCCATAGACTCAACACTACCACCCATAGACTCAACACTGCACCATAGACTCAACACTGCCATAGACTCAACACTGCCATAGACTCAACACTACCACCCATAGACTCAACACTGCCCATAGACTCAACACTACCCATAGACTCAACACTGCACCATAGACTCAACACTGCCATAGACTCAACACTGCCATAGACTCAACACTGCCCATAGACTCAACACTACCCATAGATTCAACACTGCCATAGACTCAACACTGCACATAGACTCAACACTACCATAGACTCAACACTACCACCCATAGACTCAACACTACCCATAGACTCAACACTACCCATAGACTCAACACTGCCCATAGACTCAACACTGTCCATAGACTCAACACTACCATAGACTCAACACTACCCATAGACTCAACACTGTCCATAGACTCAACACTACCCATAGACTCAACACTACCATAGACTCAACACTGCCCATAGACTCAACACTGTCCATAGACTCAACACTGCCCATAGACTCAACACTGTCCATAGACTCAACACTACCATAGACTCAACACTACCATAGACTCAACATTGCCCATAGACTCAACACTACCATAGACTCAACACTGCCCATAGACTCAACACTGCCCATAGACTCAACACTACCCATAGACTCAACACTGTCCATAGACTCAACACTACCATAGACTCAACACTACCATAGACTCAACACTGCACCATAGACTCAACACTGCCCATAGACTCAACACTGTCCATAGACTCAACACTGCCCATAGACTCAACACTACCATAGACTCAACATTGCCCATAGACTCAACACTGTCCATAGACTCAACACTGCCCATAGACTCAACACTGCACCATAGACTCAACACTGCCCATAGACTCAACACTGTCCATAGACTCAACATTGCCCATAGACTCAACACTACCATAGACTCAACACTGCCCATAGACTCAACACTGCCCATAGACTCAACACTACCCATAGACTCAACACTGTCCATAGACTCAACACTACCATAGACTCAACACTACCCATAGACTCAACACTACCCATAGACTCAACACTACCCATAGACTCAACACTACCCATAGACTCAACACTACCCATAGACTCAACACTACCCATAGACTCAACACTACCCATAGACTCAACACTACCCATATACTCAACACTGCACCATAGACTCAACACTACCCATAGACTCAACACTACCCATAGACTCAACACTACCCATAGACTCAACACTACCCATAGACTCAACACTACCCATAGACTCAACACTACCCATAGATTCAACACTACCATAGACTCAACACTACCCATAGACTCAACACTACCCATAGACTCAACACTACCCATAGATTCAACACTACCCATAGATTCAACACTGCACCATAGACTCAACACTGCCCATAGACTCAACACTACCCATAGATTCAACACTGCCCATAGACTCAACACTACCCATAGACTCAACACTGCACCATAGACTCAACACTACCCATAGACTCAACACTGCCCATAGACTCAACACTGCCCATAGACTCAACACTGCACCATAGACTCAACACTACCCATAGATTCAACACTGCACCATAGACTCAACACTGCCCATAGACTCAACACTGCACCATAGACTCAACACTACCCATAGACTCAACACTGCCCATAGACTCAACACTGCCCATAGACTCAACACTACCCATAGACTCAACACTGCACCATAGACTCAACACTACCCATAGATTCAACACTGCCCATAGACTCAACACTACCCATAGATTCAACACTGCCCATAGACTCAACACTACCCATAGACTCAACACTGCCCATAGACTCAACACTACCCATAGACTCAACACTGTCCATAGACTCAACACTGCACCATAGACTCAACACTACCCATAGACTCAACACTGCACCATAGACTCAACACTACCCATAGACTCAACACTGCACCATAGACTCAACACTGCACCATAGACTCAACACTGTCCATAGACTCAACACTGCACCATAGACTCAACACTGCCCATAGACTCAACACTGTCCATAGACTCAACACTACCCATAGACTCAACACTACCCATAGACTCAACACTGCACCATAGACTCAACACTGCCCATAGACTCAACACTGTCCATAGACTCAACACTGCCCCATAGACTCAACACTGCACCATAGACTCAACACTGCCCATAGACTCAACACTACCCATAGACTCAACACTACCCATAGACTCAACACTACCCATAGACTCAACACTACCCATAGACTCAACACTGCACCATAGACTCAACACTGCCCATAGACTCAACACTACCCATAGACTCAACACTGCCCATAGACTCAACACTACCCATAGACTCAACACTGCACCATAGACTCAACACTGCCCATAGACTCAACACTGTCCATAGACTCAACACTGCCCATAGACTCAACACTACCCATAGACTCAACACTACCCATAGACTCAACACTGACCATAGACTCAACACTGTCCATAGACTCAACACTGCCCATAGACTCAACACTACCCATAGACTCAACACTGACCATAGACTCAACACTACCATAGACTCAACACTGCCCCATAGACTCAACACTACCCATAGACTCAACACTGTCCATAGACTCAACACTACCCATAGACTCAACACTACCCATAGACTCAACACTGCACCATAGACTCAACACTACCATAGACTCAACACTACCATAGACTCAACACTACCCATAGACTCAACACTACCCATAGACTCAACACTGCACCATAGACTCAACACTGCCCATAGACTCAACACTACCCATAGACTCAACACTGCCCATAGACTCAACACTGCACCATAGACTCAACACTACCCATAGACTCAACACTGCCCATAGACTCAACACTGCACCATAGACTCAACACTACCATAGACTCAACACTACCATAGACTCAACACTACCCATAGACTCAACACTACCCATAGACTCAACACTGCACCATAGACTCAACACTGCCCATAGACTCAACACTACCCATAGACTCAACACTGCCCATAGACTCAACACTGCACCATAGACTCAACACTGCCCATAGACTCAACACTGCCCATAGACTCAACACTGCCCATAGACTCAACACTGCCATAGACTCAACACTACCCATAGACTCAACACTGCCCATAGACTCAACACTACCCATAGACTCAACACTGCACCATAGACTCAACACTACCCATAGACTCAACACTGCCCATAGACTCAACACTACCCATAGACTCAACACTGCACCATAGACTCAACACTGCCCATAGACTCAACACTACCCATAGACTCAACACTGCCCATAGACTCAACACTGCCCATAGACTCAACACTGCCCATAGACTCAACACTGCCCATAGACTCAACACTACCCATAGACTCAACACTGCCCATAGACTCAACACTACCCATAGACTCAACACTGCACCATAGACTCAACACTGCCCATAGACTCAACACTACCCATAGACTCAACACTGCCCATAGACTCAACACTGCCCATAGACTCAACACTGCACCATAGACTCAACACTACCCATAGACTCAACACTGCCCATAGACTCAACACTACCCATAGACTCAACACTGCCCATAGACTCAACACTACCCATAGACTCAACACTACCCATAGACTCAACACTACCCATAGACTCAACACTACCCATAGACTCAACACTACCCATAGACTCAACACTACCCATAGATTCAACACTACCCATAGATTCAACACTGCCCATAGACTCAACACTACCCATAGATTCAACACTACCCATAGATTCAACACTGCCCATAGACTCAACACTGCCCCATAGACTCAACACTGTCCATAGACTCAACACTACCCATAGACTCAACACTACCCATAGACTCAACACTACCCATAGACTCAACACTACCCATAGACTCAACACTACCCATAGACTCAACACTGCCCATAGACTCAACACTGTCCATAGACTCAACACTACCCATAGATTCAACACTACCCATAGATTCAACACTACCCATAGACTCAACACTGCCCATAGACTCAACACTGTCCATAGACTCAACACTACCCATAGACTCAACACTGCACCATAGACTCAACACTGCCCATAGACTCAACACTACCCATAGACTCAACACTACCCATAGACTCAACACTGCACCATAGACTCAACACTGCCCATAGACTCAACACTGTCCATAGACTCAACACTGCCCCATAGACTCAACACTGCACCATAGACTCAACACTGCCCATAGACTCAACACTACCCATAGACTCAACACTACCCATAGACTCAACACTACCCATAGACTCAACACTGCACCATAGACTCAACACTGCCCATAGACTCAACACTACCCATAGACTCAACACTGCCCATAGACTCAACACTACCCATAGACTCAACACTGCACCATAGACTCAACACTACCCATAGACTCAACACTGCCCATACTCAACACTGCACCATAGACTCAACACTGCCCATAGACTCAACACTGTCCATAGACTCAACACTACCCATAGACTCAACACTACCCATAGACTCAACACTACCCATAGACTCAACACTGCCCATAGACTCAACACTACCCATAGACTCAACACTACCCATAGACTCAACACTACCCATAGACTCAACACTACCCATAGACTCAACACTACCCATAGACTCAACACTACCCATAGACTCAACACTACCCATAGACTCAACACTACCCATAGACTCAACACTACCCATAGACTCAACACTACCCATAGACTCAACACTGCCCATAGACTCAACACTGCCCATAGACTCAACACTACCATAGACTCAACACTGCCCATAGACTCAACACTACCCATAGACTCAACACTGCCCATAGACTCAACACTGCCCATAGATTCAACACTACCATAGACTCAACACTACCCATAGACTCAACACTACCCATAGACTCAACACTGCCCATAGACTCAACACTACCCATAGACTCAACACTACCCATAGACTCAACACTACCATAGACTCAACACTACCCATAGATTCAACACTACCATAGACTCAACACTACCCATAGACTCAACACTACCCATAGACTCAACACTACCCATAGACTCAACACTACCCATAGACTCAACACTACCCATAGACTCAACACTACCATAGACTCAACACTACCCATAGACTCAACACTACCCATAGACTCAACACTACCCATAGACTCAACACTACCCATAGACTCAACACTGCCCATAGACTCAACACTGCCCATAGACTCAACACTACCATAGACTCAACACTGCACATAGACTCAACACTGCCCATAGATTCAACACTACCCATAGACTCAACACTACCCATAGACTCAACACTACCCATAGACTCAACACTACCCATAGACTCAACACTGCCCATAGACTCAACACTGCCCATAGACTCAACACTACCATAGACTCAACACTACCCATAGACTCAACACTGCCCATAGATTCAACACTACCCATAGACTCAACACTGCACATAGACTCAACACTGCCATAGACTCAACACTACCATAGACTCAACACTGCCATAGACTCAACACTGCCCATAGACTCAACACTGCCATAGACTCAACACTACCCATAGACTCAACACTACCATAGACTCAACACTGCCATAGACTCAACACTACCATAGACTCAACACTACCACCCATAGACTCAACACTGCCATAGACTCAACACTACCACCCATAGACTCAACACTGCCATAGACTCAACACTACCATAGACTCAACACTACCACCCATAGACTCAACACTACCACCCATAGACTCAACACTGCCATAGACTCAACACTACCACCCATAGACTCAACACTGCCATAGACTCAACACTACCATAGACTCAACACTACCACCCATAGACTCAACACTACCACCCATAGACTCAACACTGCCATAGACTCAACACTGCCATAGACTCAACACTGCCATAGACTCAACACTATCATAGACTCAACACTACCATAGACTCAACACTACCACCCATAGACTCAACACTGCCATAGACTCAACACTGCCATAGACTCAACACTACCATAGACTCAACACTGCCCATAGACTCAACACTACCATAGACTCAACACTACCCATAGACTCAACACTGCCATAGACTCAACACTGCCCATAGACTCAACACTACCATAGACTCAACACTACCCATAGACTCAACACTGCCATAGACTCAACACTGCCATAGACTCAACACTACCATAGACTCAACACTGCCCATAGACTCAACACTACCATAGACTCAACACTACCCATAGACTCAACACTGCCCATAGACTCAACACTGCCCATAGACTCAACACTACCACCCATAGACTCAACACTGCCATAGACTCAACACTGCCATAGACTCAACACTACCATAGACTCAACACTACCCATAGATTCAACACTACCATAGACTCAACACTGCCATAGACTCAACACTACCATAGACTCAACACTACCCATAGACTCAACACTACCATAGACTCAACACTACCCATAGACTCAACACTGCCCATAGACTCAACACTACCCATAGACTCAACACTGCCCATAGACTCAACACTACCCATAGACTCAACACTGCCCATAGACTCAACACTACCATAGACTCAACACTGCACATAGACTCAACACTGCACATAGACTCAACACTACCATAGACTCAACACTGCACATAGACTCAACACTACCATAGACTCAACACTGCACATAGACTCAACACTACCCATAGACTCAACACTGCACCATAGACTCAACACTGCACCATAGACTCAACACTGCCCATAGACTCAACACTACCCATAGACTCAACACTACCCATAGACTCAACACTGCCCATAGACTCAACACTGCCCATAGACTCAACAATACCCATAGACTCAACACTGCCCATAGACTCAACACTGCCCATAGACTCAACACTGCCCATAGACTCAACACTACCCATAGACTCAACACTACCCATAGACTCAACACTACCATAGACTCAACACTGCCCATAGACTCAACCATGCCATAGACTCAACACTGCCCATAGACTCAACACTACCCATAGACTCAACACTGCACCATAGACTCAACACTACCATAGACTCAACACTGCCCATAGACTCAACACTGCCATAGACTCAACACTACCCATAGACTCAACACTGCCATAGACTCAACACTGTCCATAGACTCAACACTGCACATAGACTCAACACTGCACATAGACTCAACACTGCCATAGACTCAACACTGTCCATAGACTCAACACTACCCATAGACTCAACACTGCCCATAGACTCAACACTGCCATAGACTCAACACTGCCCATAGACTCAACACTGCCATAGACTCAACACTGCCATAGACTCAACACTACCCATAGACTCAACACTGCCCATAGACTCAACACTACCCATAGACTCAACACTGCCATAGACTCAACACTGCCCATAGACTCAACACTACCCATAGACTCAACACTGCCATAGACTCAACACTGCCATAGACTCAACACTGCCATAGACTCAACACTGCCACCCATAGACTCAACACTACCATAGACTCAACACTGCCATAGACTCAACACTACCCATAGACTCAACACTGCCCATAGACTCAACACTACCCATAGACTCAACACTGTCATAGACTCAACACTGCACCATAGACTCAACACTGCCATAGACTCAACACTGCCATAGACTCAACACTGCACCATAGACTCAACACTGCACATAGACTCAACACTGTCATAGACTCAACACTGCACCATAGACTCAACACTGCCCATAGACTCAACACTGCCATAGACTCAACACTGCCATAGACTCAACACTGCCCATAGACTCAACACTGCCATAGACTCAACACTGCACCATAGACTCAACACTGCACATAGACTCAACACTACCCATAGACTCAACACTGCCATAGACTCAACACTGCCCATAGACTCAACACTGCCATAGACTCAACACTGCACCATAGACTCAACACTGCACCATAGACTCAACACTGCCATAGACTCAACACTACCCATAGACTCAACACTGCCCATAGACTCAACACTACCCATAGACTCAACACTGCCATAGACTCAACACTACCCATAGACTCAACACTGCACATAGACTCAACACTGCACCATAGACTCAACACTGCCATAGACTCAACACTACCCATAGACTCAACACTGCCCATAGACTCAACACTACCCATAGACTCAACACTGCCATAGACTCAACACTGCCCATAGACTCAACACTACCCATAGACTCAACACTGCACCATAGACTCAACACTGCACATAGACTCAACACTGCACCATAGACTCAACACTGCCATAGACTCAACACTACCCATAGACTCAACACTGCCCATAGACTCAACACTACCCATAGACTCAACACTGCCATAGACTCAACACTGCCCATAGACTCAACACTACCCATAGACTCAACACTGCCATAGACTCAACACTGCCACCCATAGACTCAACACTACCATAGACTCAACACTGCCATAGACTCAACACTACCCATAGACTCAACACTGCCCATAGACTCAACACTACTCATAGACTCAACACTGTCATAGACTCAACACTACCCATAGACTCAACACTGCACCATAGACTCAACACTGCCATAGACTCAACACTGCCATAGACTCAACACTGCACCATAGACTCAACACTGCACCATAGACTCAACACTGCACATAGACTCAACACTGTCATAGACTCAACACTGCACCATAGACTCAACACTACCCATAGACTCAACACTACCCATAGACTCAACACTACCCATAGACTCAACACTGCCATAGACTCAACACTGCCACCCATAGACTCAACACTGCCATAGACTCAACACTGCCACCCATAGACTCAACACTACCATAGACTCAACACTACCCATAGACTCAACACTGCCCATAGACTCAACACTGCACCATAGACTCAACACTACCCATAGACTCAACACTGCCCATAGACTCAACACTGTCATAGACTCAACACTACCCATAGACTCAACACTACCCATAGACTCAACACTACCATAGACTCAACACTACCCATAGACTCAACACTACCCGTAGACTCAACACTGCACCATAGACTCAACACTACCCATAGACTCAACACTACCATAGACTCAACACTACCATAGACTCAACACTACCCATAGACTCACCACTACCCATAGACTCAACACTGCCATAGACTCAACACTACCCATAGATTCAACACTACCATAGACTCAACACTGCACCATAGACTCAACACTACCCATAGACTCAACACTACCATAGACTCAACACTGCACATAGACTCAACACTGCACATAGACTCAACACTACCATAGACTCAACACTGCACCATAGACTCAACACTACCCATAGACTCAACACTACCATGGACTCAACACTACCCATAGATTCAACACTGCCCATAGACTCAACACTGCACATAGACTCAACACTGCACATAGACTCAACACTACCATAGACTCAACACTGCACATAGACTCAACACTACCATAGACTCAACACTACCATAGACTCAACACTACCATAGACTCAACACTACCCATAGACTCAACACTACCATAGACTCAACACTGCCCATAGACTCAACACTGCACATAGACTCAACACTGCACATAGACTCAACACTACCATAGACTCAACACTGCACATAGACTCAACACTACCATAGACTCAACACTGCACATAGACTCAACACTACCCATAGACTCAACACTGCACCATAGACTCAACACTGCACCATAGACTCAACACTGCCCATAGACTCAACACTACCCATAGACTCAACACTACCCATAGACTCAACACTGCCCATAGACTCAACACTGCCCATAGACTCAACAATACCCATAGACTCAACACTGCCATAGACTCAACACTGCATCATAGACTCAACACTACCATAGACTCAACACTGCATCATAGACTCAACACTGCCCATAGACTCAACACTACCCATAGACTCAACACTGCCCATAGACTCAACACTGCCCATAGACTCAACACTACCCATAGACTCAACACTGCCCATAGACTCAACACTACCCATAGACTCAACACTGCCCATAGACTCAACACTACCCATAGACTCAACACTGCCCATAGACTCAACACTGCCCATAGACTCAACACTACCCATAGACTCAACACTACCCATAGACTCAACACTGCACCATAGACTCAACACTGCCCATAGACTCAACACTGCACATAGACTCAACACTGCCCATAGACTCAACACTACCCATAGACTCAACACTGCCCATAGACTCAACACTACCCATAGACTCAACACTACCCATAGACTCAACACTGCCCATAGACTCAACACTACCCATAGACTCAACACTGCCCATAGACTCAACACTACCCATAGACTCAACACTGCCCATAGACTCAACACTGCCCATAGACTCAACACTACCCATAGACTCAACACTACCCATAGACTCAACACTGCCGATAGACTCAACACTGCCCATAGACTCAACACTGCCATAGACTCAACACTACCCATAGACTCAACACTGCCATAGACTCAACACTACCCATAGACTCAACACTGCCCATAGACTCAACACTGCCCATAGACTCAACACTACCCATAGACTCAACACTACCCATAGATTCAACACTGCTCATAGACTCAAAACTACCCATAGACTCAACACTGCCCATAGACTCAACACTGCACATAGACTCAACACTGCCCATAGACTCAACACTACCCATAGACTCAACACTGCCCATAGACTCAACACTACCCATAGACTCAACACTACCCATAGACTCAACACTGCCCATAGACTCAACACTACCCATAGACTCAACACTACCATAGACTCAACACTACCATAGACTCAACACTACCATAGACTCAACACTGCCCATAGACTCAACACTGCACCATAGACTCAACACTGCCATAGACTCAACACTACCCATAGACTCAACACTGCCCATAGACTCAACACTGCCATAGACTCAACACTGCCATAGACTCAACACTGCCCATAGACTCAACACTACCATAGACTCAACACTACCATAGACTCAACACTACCACCCATAGACTCAACACTACCATAGACTCAACACTACCACCCATAGACTCAACACTACCATAGACTCAACACTACCCATAGACTCAACACTGCCCATAGACTCAACACTGCCCATAGACTCAACACTGCCACACTACACTGCACTACACACTACACTATACACTACTACACTACACACTACACTATACACTACACTACGCACCACACTACTACACTACACTATACACTACACTATACACTATACACTACTACACTACACTATACACTACACTATACACTACACTACTACACTACACTATACACTACTACACTACACTACAAACTACACTATACACTACACTATACACTACACACTACACTATACACTACTACACTACACTACACACTACACTATACACTAAACTATACACTACACTACACACTACACTATACACTACACTACTACACTGCACTATACACTACTACACTACACACTACACTATACACTACTACACTATACTACACACTACACACTACACTACACTATCCACTACACTATACACTACTACACTATACTACACACTACACACTACACTACACTATCCACTACACTACTACACTACACACTACACTATACACTATACACTACACTATACACTACTACACTATACTACACACTACACACTACACTACACTATCCACTACACTACTACACTATACACTACACTATACACTACACTATACACTACACTACACACTATACACTACTACACTATACACTACACTATACACTACACTACACACTACACTACACACTACTACACTATACACTACACTATACACTACACACTACACTACACTATACACTACACTATACACTACACTATACACTACACTATACACTACACTACACACTACACTACACACTACACTACACTATACACTACACTATACACTACACTATACACTACACTACACTATACACTACACTACACTCTACACTACACACTACACTACACTGTACACTACACTACACACTACACTATACACTACACTACACTATACACTACACTATACACTACACTATACACTACACTACACTGTACACTACACTACACACTACACTACACTACTACACTACTACACTACACTATACACTACACTATACACTACACTATACACTACACTATACACTACACTACACTATACAATACACACTACTATACACTACACTACACTATACACTACACTATACACTACACTACACACTACACTATACACTACACTATACACTACTACCCTATACACTACTACACACTAAACTACACTATACACTACTACACTACACACTACACACTACATTACACACTACACTACACTATACACTACACTACACACTACACTACACACTCCACTATACACTACACACTACACTATACACTACACTATACACTACACACTATACACTACTACACTATACACTACACTACACACTACACTACACACTACACTACACTATACACTACTCTATACACTACACTACACACTATACACTACTACACTATACACTACACTATACACTACACTACACACTACACTACACACTACAACACTATACACTACACTATACACTACACACTACACTACACTATACACTACACTATACACTACACTATACACTACACTATACACTACACTACACACTACACTACACACTACACTACACTATACACTACACTATACACTACACTACACTATACACTACACTACACTCTACACTACACACTACACTACACTGTACACTACACTACACACTACACTATACACTACACTACACTATACACTACACTATACACTACACTATACACTACACTACACTGTACACTACACTACACTACACACTACACTACACTACTACACTACTACACTACACTATACACTACACTATACACTACACTATACACTACACTACACTATACAATACACACTACTATACACTACACTACACTATACACTACACTATACACTACACTACACACTACACTATACACTACACTATACACTACTACCCTATACACTACTACACACTAAACTACACTATACACTACTACACTACACACTACACACTACATTACACACTACACTACACTATACACTACACTACACACTACACTACACACTCCACTATACACTACACTATACACTACACTATACACTACACACTATACACTACTACACTATACACTACACTACACACTACACAACACACTACACTACACTATACACTACTCTATACACTACACTATACACTACACTACTACACTACACACTACACTACACTACACACCACACTACTACACTACACTATACACTACACTATACACAACACTACACTATACACTACACTATACACTACACTATACACTACTACACTATACACTACTAGACTACTACACTATACACTACTACACTATACACTACTACACTATACACTGCTACACTACACTATACACTACTACACTATACACTACTACACTATACACTACTACACTATACACTACTACACTATTCACTACTACACTATACACTACTACACTATACACTACTACACTATACACTACTACAATATACACTACACTATACACTACACTACTACACTCTACACTACACACTACACTACACTGTACACTACACTACACACTACACTATACACTACACTACACTATACACTACACTATACACTACACTATACACTACACTACACTGTACACTACACTACACTACACACTACACTACACTACTACACTACTACACTACACTATACACTACACTATACACTACACTATACACTACACTACACTATACAATACACACTACTATACACTACACTACACTATACACTACACTATACACTACACTACACACTACACTATACACTACACTATACACTACTACCCTATACACTACTACACACTAAACTACACTATACACTACTACACTACACACTACACACTACATTACACACTACACTACACTATACACTACACTACACACTACACTACACACTCCACTATACACTACACTATACACTACACTATACACTACACACTATACACTACTACACTATACACTACACTACACACTACACTACACACTACACTACACTATACACTACTCTATACACTACACTATACACTACACTACTACACTACACACTACACTACACTACACACCACACTACTACACTACACTATACACTACACTATACACAACACTACACTATACACTACACTATACACTACACTATACACTACACTATACACTACTACACTATACACTACTAGACTACTACACTATACACTACTACACTATACACTACTACACTATACACTGCTACACTACACTATACACTACTACACTATACACTACTACACTATACACTACTACACTATACACTACTACACTATTCACTACTACACTATACACTACTACACTATACACTACTACACTATACACTACTACAATATACACTACACTATACACTACACTACTACACTACACACTACACACTACACTACACACCACACTACTACACTACACTATACACTACACTACACACTACACTACACTACAAACTACACTTTACACTACACACTACACCACACTACTACACTACACTATACACTACAATACACTATACACTACACTATACACTACACTATACACTACACTATACACTACACTATACACTACTACACTATACACTACTAGACTACTACACTATACACTACTACACTATACACTACTACACTATACACTACTACACTATACACTACTACACTATACACTACTACACTACACTATACACTACTACACTATACACTACTACACTATACACTACACTATACACTACTACACTATACACTATACACTACACTACACTATACACTATACTATACACTACACTCTACACTACACACTATACACTACTACACTATACACTACTACACTATACACTACTACACTATACACTACTACACTACACTATACACTACTACACTATACACTACTACACTACACTACACTATTCACTACTACACTATTCACTACTACACTACACTACACTATACACTACTACACTATACACTACTACACTATACACTACACACTACACTACACTATACACTACACTATACACTATACACTACACACTACACTATACACTACACACTACACTACTACACTACACTATACACTACTACACTATACACTACACTATACACTACACTACTACACTACACACTACACTATACACTGCACTATACACTACACTATACACTACACTATACACTACACTACACACTACACTACACACTACACTACACTATACACTACACACTATACACTACTACACTATACACTACACTCTACACTACACTACACACTACACTACACTATACACTACTCTATACACTACACTATACACTACACTACTACACTACACACTACACTACACACTACACTACACACCACACTACTACACTACACTATACACTACACTATACACTACACTATACACTACTACACTACACACTACACTATACACTACACTACAGACTACACTATACACTACTACACTATACACTGCACTATACACTACACTATACACTACACTACACAATACACTACACACTATACACTACTACACTATACACTACTACACTATACACTACACAATACACTACACTATACACTACACTACTACACTACACTATACACTACAATACACTATACACTACAATACACTATACACTACACTACACTATACACTACACTATACACTACACTATACACTACACTATACACTACTACACTATACACTACTACACTACTACACTATACACTACTACACTATACACTACACTATACACTACACTATACACTACACAATACACTACACTATACACTACACTACTACACTACACACTACACACTACACTACACACCACACTACTACACTACACTATACACTACACTACACACTACACTACACTACACACTACACTTTACACTACACACTACACCACACTACTACACTACACTATACACTACAATACACTATACACTACAATACACTATACACTACACTACACTATACACTACACTATACACTACACTATACACTACACTATACACTACTACACTGTACACTACTACACTACTACACTATACACTACTACACTATACACTACTACACTATACACTGCTACACTACACTATACACTACTACACTATACACTACTACACTATACACTACTACACTATACACTACTACACTATTCACTACTACACTATTCACTACTACACTACACTACACTATACACTACTACACTATACACTACTACACTATACACTACACACTACACTACACTATACACTACACTATACACTACACACTACACTATACACTACACACTACACTACTACACTACACTATACACTACTACACTATACACTACACTATACACTACTACACTATACACTACACTATACACTACACTATACACTACTACACTATACACTACTACACTATACACTACTACACTATACACTACACACTACACTACACTATACACTACACTATACACTATACACTACACACTACACTATACACTATACACTACTACACTATACACTACTACACTATACACTACTACACTACACTATACACTACTACACTATACACTACTACACTATACGCTACTACACTATACACTACACACTACACTATACACTACACACTACACTATACACTACTACACTATACACTACTACACTATACACTACACACTACACTATACACTACTACACTACACTATACTCTACACTACACTATACACTACTACACTACTACACAACTACACTATACACTACACGCTAACACATTACACTATACACTACACTATACACTACACTACACTATACACTACTACACTACTACACAACTACACTATACACTACACACTAACACACTACACTATACACTACACACTACACTACACACTACACTATACACTACACTACACACTACACTATACACTATACACTACTACACTATACACTACTACACTATACACTACTACACTATACACTACACTATACACTATACACTACTACACTATACACTACTACACTATACACTACTACACTACACTATACACTACACTATACACTACACACTACTAACCTACACTATACACTACTACACTACACTATACACTACTACACTACACTATACACTACTACACTACACTATACACTATACACTACACTACACACTACACTATACACAACACTACACTATACACTACTACACTACACTATACACTACTACACTACACTAAACACTACTACACTACACTACACACTACACTATACACTACACTACACACTACTACACTACACTATACACTACACAATACACTATACACTACTACACTACACTATACACTACTACACTACACTAAACACTACTACACTACACTACACACTACACTATACACTACACTACTACACTACACTATACACTGCACTATACACTACACTATACACTACACTACACAATACACTACACACTATACACTACTATACTATACACTACTACACTATACACTACACTACACACTACACTACACTATACACTACACTATACACTACACAATACACTACACTACACTCTACACTCTACACTACACACTACACTACACACTACACTATACACTACACACTACACTACTACACTACACTATACACTACTACACTATACACTACACTATACACTACTACACTATACACTACTACACTATACACTACACACTACACTACTACACTACACTATACACTACTCTATACACTACTAGACTATACACTACTACACTATACACTACACTACACTATACACTACACTATACACTATACACTACACTATACACTATACACTACTACACTATACACTACTACACTATACACTACTACACTACACTATACACTACTACACTATACACTACTACACTATACACTACTACACTATACACTACACACTACACTATACACTACACACTACACTATACACTACTACACTATACACTACTACACTATACACTACACACTACACTACACTATACACTACACACTACACTATACACTACTACACTACACTATACTCTACACTATACACTACACTACACTATACACTACTACACTACTACACAACTACACTATACACTACACGCTAACACATTACACTATACACTATACACTACTACACTACACATTACACTACACACTATACACTACACTACACTATACACTACTACACTACTACACAACTACACTATACACTACACACTAACACACTACACTATACACTATACACTACACTACACTATACACTACTACACTACACTATACACTACTACACTATACACTACACTACACACTACTACACTACACTATACACTATACACTACTCTATACACTACTACACTATACACTACTACACTATACACTACACTACACTATACACTACACTATACACTATACACTACACACTACACTATACACTATACACTACTACACTATACACTACTACACTATACACTACTACACTACACTATACACTACTACACTATACACTACTACACTATACACTACTACACTATACACTACACACTACACTATACACTACACACTACACTATACACTACTACACTATACACTACTACACTATACACTACTACACTACACACTACACTATACACTACTACACTACACTATACTCTACACTATACACTACACTACACACTACTACACTACTACACAACTACACTATACACTACACGCTAACACACTACACTATACACTACTACACTACACATTACACTACACACTATACACTACACTACACTATACACTACTACACTACTACACAACTACACTATACACTACACGCTAACACACTACACTATACACTACTACACTACACATTACACTACACACTATACACTACACTACACTATACACTACACTACACTACTACACTACTACACAACTACACTATACACTACACACTAACACACTACACTACACACTACACTATACACTACACTATACACTACTACACTACACTATACACTATACACTACTACACTATACACTACACTACACACTACACAATACACTACACTATACACTACACTACTACACTACACTATACACTACAATACACTACAATACACTATACACTACACTACACTATACACTACACTATACACTACACTATACACTACACTATACACTACTACACTATACACTACTACACTACTACACTATACACTACTACACTATACACTACACTATACACTACACTATACACTACACAATACACTACACTACACGCTACACTACACTATACACTACACACTACACTACTACACTACACTACACACTACACTACACTACACACTACACTTTACACTACACACTACACCACACTACTACACTACACTATACACTACAATACACTATACACTACAATACACTATACACTACACTACACTATACACTACACTATACACTACACTATACACTACACTATACACTACTACACTATACACTACTACACTACTACACTATACACTACTACACTATACACTACTACACTATACACTGCTACACTATACACTACTACACTATTCACTACTACACTATTCACTACTACACTACACTATACACTACTACACTATACACTACTACACTATACACTACACACTACACTACACTATACACTACACTATACACTATACACTACACACTACACTATACACTATACACTACTACACTATACACTACTACACTACACTATACTCTACACTATACACTACACTATACACTACTACACTACTACACAACTACACTATACACTACACGCTAACACATTACACTATACACTACTACACTACACATTACACTACACACTATACACTACACTACACTATACACTACTACACTACTACACTACTACACAACTACACTATACACTACACACTAACACACTACACTATACACTACACACTACACTACACACTACACTATACACTACACTACACACTACACTATACACTATACACTACTACACTATACACTACACTACACACTACTACACTACACTATACACTACACTATACACTACTACACTACACTATACACTACTACACTACACTAAACACTACTACACTACACTACACACTACACTATACACTATACACTACTACACTATACACTACACTACACACTACTACACTACACTATACACTACACAATACACTATACACTACTACACTACACTATACACTACTACACTACACTAAACACTACTACACTACACTAAACACTACTACATTACACTACACACTACACTATACACTACACTACTACACTACACTATACACTGCACTATACACTACACTACACAATACACTACACACTATACACTACTACACTATACACTACTACACTATACACTACACTACACACTACACTACACTATACACTACACTATACACTAAACAATACACTACACTATACACTACACTCTACACTACACACTACACTACACACTACACTATACACTACACACTACACTACTACACTACACTATACACTACTACACTATACACTACACTATACACTACTACACTATACACTACTACACTATACACTACACACTACACTACTACACTACACTATACACTACTCTATACACTACTACACTATACACTACTACACTATACACTACACTACACTATACACTACACTATACACTATACACTACACAATACACTATACACTATACACTACTACACTATACACTACTACACTATACACTACTACACTACACTATACACTACTACACTATACACTACTACACTATACACTACTACACTATACACTACACACTACACTATACACTACACACTACACTATACACTACTACACTATACACTACTACACTATACACTACACACTACACTACACTATACACTACACACTACACTATACACTACTACACTACACTATACTCTACACTATACACTACACTACACTATACACTACTACACTACTACACAACTACACTATACACTACACGCTAACACACTACACTATACACTACTACACTACACATTACACTACACACTATACACTACACTACACTATACACTACTACACTACTACACAACTACACTATACACTACACACTAACACACTACACTATACACTACACACTACACTACACACTACACTATACACTACACTATACACTACTACACTACACTATACACTATACACTACACTATACACTACTACACTATACACTACTACACTATACACTACACTACACACTACTACACTACACTATACACTATACACTACTCTATACACTACTACACTATACACTACTACACTATACACTACACTACACTATACACTACACTATACACTATACACTACACACTACACTATACACTATACACTACTACACTATACACTACTACACTATACACTACTACACTACACTATACACTACTACACTATACACTACTACACTATACACTACTACACTATACACTACACACTACACTATACACTACACACTACACTATACACTACTACACTATACACTACTACACTATACACTACACACTACACTACACTATACACTACACACTACACTATACACTACTACACTACACTATACTCTACACTATACACTACTACACTACTACACAACTACACTATACACTACACGCTAACACACTACACTATACACTACTACACTACACATTACACTACACACTATACACTACACTACACTATACACTACTACACTACTACACAACTACACTATACACTACACGCTAACACACTACACTATACACTACTACACTACACATTACACTACACACTATACACTACACTACACTATACACTACACTACACTACTACACTACTACACAACTACACTATACACTACACACTAACACACTACACTATACACTACACACTACACTACACACTACACTATACACTACACTACACTATACACTACTACACTACACTATACACTATACACTACTACACTATACACTACACTACACACTACTACACTACACTATACACTACTACACTAAACTATACACTACTACACTACACTATACACTACTACACTATACACTACTACACTATACACTATACTCTACACACTACACTATACACTACTACATTATACACTACTACACTATACACTACTACACTATACACTATACTCTACACACTACACTATACACTACACTATACACTACTACACTATACACTACTACACTATACACTACACACTACACTACACGCTACACTACACTATACACTACACACTACACTATACACTACACACTACACACTACACTACTACACTACACTATACACTACACTATAAACTACACTATACACTACACTATACACTACTACACTACACTATACTCTACACTATACACTACTACACTATACACTACACACTACACTATACACTACACTATTCACTACTACACTATACACTACACTATACACTACACTATACACTACTACACTACACTATACACTACTACACTATACACTACACAATACACTACTACACTATACACTACTACACTATACACTACACTATACACTACTACACTATACACTACACTATACACTACACTATACACTACTACACTATACACTACACAATACACTACTACACTTTACACTACTACACTATACACTACACTACACACTACACTATACACTACACACTACTACACTATACACTACTACACTATACACTACTACACTATACACTACACTATACACTACACTACACACTACACACTATACACTACAATATACACTACTACACTATACACTACACTATACACTACTACACTTTACACTACTACACTATACACTGCACTACACTATACACTACACTATACACTACACTATACACTACTACACTATACAATATACACTACACTATACACTATACACTACACACTACACTATAAACTACACTACACACTACACTATACACTACTACACTACATTATACACTACACTACACACTACACTATACACTACTACACTATACACTACACTATACACTACACTATACACTACTACACTATACACTACTACACTACACTATACACTACTACACTATACACTACTACACTACTACACTATACACTACTACACTATACACTGCTACACTATACACTACTACACTATACACTATACACTTCACTACTACACTATACACTATACACTACTACACTATACACTACTACACTATACACTACACTATACACTACACTATACACTACTACACTATACACTACTACACTATACACTACTACACTATACACTACACTATACACTACTACACTATACACTACTACACTACTACACTATACACTACTACACTATACACTACTACACTATACACTACTACACTACTACACTATACACTATACACTTCACTACTACACTATACACTACACACTACTACACTATACACTACTACACTATACACTACTACACTATACACTACACTATACACTACTACACTATACACTACACTACACTATACACTACACTATACACTACACTACACTATACACTACACTATACACTACTACACTATACACTACTACACTATACACTATACTCTACACACTACTACACTATACACTACTACACTATACACTACTACACTATACACTATACACTACACTATACACTACACTATACACTACTACACTATACACTACACTATACACTACACTATACACTACTACACTATACAATATACACTACACTATACACTATACACTACACACTACACTATACACTACACTATACACTACACTACACACTACTACACTATACACTACACTATACACTACACTATACACTACTACACTATACAATATACACTACACTATACACTACACTACACACTACACTATACACTACTACACTACACTATACACTACACTATACACTACTACACTATACACTACACTATACACTACACTATACACTACTACACTATACACTACTACACTACACTATACACTACTACACTATACACTACTACACTATACACTACTACACTATACACTACTACACTATACACTACTACACTATACACTACTACACTATACACTACTACACTATACACTACACTATACACTACTACACTATACACTACTACACTATACACTGCTACACTATACACTACTACACTATACACTACTACACTATACACTACTACACTATACACTACTACACTATACACTACACTATACACTACTACACTATACACTATACACTACTACACTATACACTGCACTATACACTACACTATACACTACTACACTATACACTACTACACTATACACTGCTACACTATACACTACACTATACACTACTACACTATACACTACACTATACACTACTACACTATACACTATACACTACTACACTATACACTACTACACTATACACTACTACACTATACACTACTACACTATACACTACTACACTATACACTACACTATACACTATACACTACTACACTATACACTATACACTACTACACTATACACTACACTATACACTATACACTACACTATACACTACTACACTATACACTACTACACTATACACTACGAGACTATACACTACTACACTATACACTACACTATACACTACTACACTATACACTACTACACTACTACACTATACACTACTACAATATACACTACTACACTATACACTACTACACTATACACTACTACACTACACTATACACTACTACACTATACACTACTACACTATACACTACTACACTACACTATACACTACTACACTATAAACTACTACACTATACACTACTACACTATACACTACACTATACACTATACACTACACTACACACTATACACTACACACTACACTACACACTACACTATACACTACTACACACTACACTACACTATACACTACTACACTACACTATACACTACTACACTATACACTACACTACACTATACACTACACACTACACTACACACTACACTATACACTACTACACACTACACTACTACACTATACACTACACACTACACTACACACTACACTATACACTACTACACTACACACTACTACACTACACTATACACTACCGACTACACTATACACTACACTATACACTACACTACACACTACACTACACACTACACTATACACTACACTATACACTACACTACACACTACACTACTACACTACACTATACACTACACACTACACTATACACTACTACACTATACACTATACACTACACTATACACTACACTATACACTACACTATACACTACACTACACACTACACTACACACTATACTACACTATACACTACTACACTACACTATACACTACACACTACACTACACTATACACTACACTATACACTACACTATACACTACACTATACACTACACACTACACTACACACTATACTACACTATACACTACACTATACACTACACACTACACTATACACTACTACACTACACTATACACTACACTATACACTACACTATACACTACACTATACACTATACACTACACTATACACTACACTATACACTACACTACACACTACACTATACACTACACTATACACTACACTATACACTACACTATACACTACACTATACACTATACACTACACTATACACTACACTATACACTACACTATACACTATACACTACACTATACACTACACTATACACTACACTATACACTATACACTACACACTACACTACACACTACACTATACACTACACTATACACTACACTATACACTACACTATACACTACACTACACTATACACTATACACTACACTATACACTACACTATACACTACACTATACACTACACTACACTATACACTACACTATACACTACACTATACACTATACACTACACTACACTATACACTACACTATACACTACACTACACACTACACTATACACTACACTATACACTACACACTACACTATACAATGTCGCGATTTTCTCTTCCAGGTGAAGCAGCTGGTCAAGAGGCTGCTGGGGATAAAGAACAAGGCGAGTGCATCACACAGAGACCCATAGACACCCATAGAGACCCATAGAGACCCATAGACACCCATAGAGACCCATAGAGACCCATAGAGACCCATAGACACCCATAGAGACCCATAGAGACCCATAGAGATACATAGAGACACATAGAGACACACAGAGACCCATAGAGACCCATAGACACCCATAGAGACCCATAGAGACACACAGAGACACATAGAGACCCATAGAGACACATAGAGATACATAGAGACCTATAGAGACACATAGAGACACATAGAGACACATAGACACCCATAGAGACCCATAGAGACCCATAGACACCCATAGAGACCCATAGAGACACATAGAGACCCATAGAGACCCATAGACACCCATAGAGACCCATAGAGACCCATAGAGACACACAGAGACCCATAGAGACCCATAGAGACCCATAGACACCCATAGAGACCCATAGAGACCCATAGACACCCATAGAGACCCATAGAGACCCATAGAGACCCATAGACACCCATAGAGACCCATAGAGATACATAGAGACACATAGAGACACATAGAGACCCATAGAGACCCATAGAGATACATAGAGACACACAGAGACCCATAGACACCCATAGAGACCCATAGAGACACATAGAGACACATAGAGACACATAGAGACCCATAGACACCCATAGAGACCCATAGAGACCCATAGAGACCCATAGACACCCATAGAGACCCATAGAGACACATAGAGACCCATAGAGACCCATAGACACCCATAGAGACCCATAGAGACCCATAGAGACACATAGAGATACATAGAGACCCATAGACACCCATAGAGACCCATAGAGACCCATAGAGATACATAGAGACACACAGAGACCCATAGAGACCCATAGAGACCCATAGAGACACATAGAGATACATAGAGATACATAGAGATACACAGAGACCCATAGAGACCCATAGAGACACATAGAGACACATAGAGATACATAGAGACACATAGAGACCCATAGAGACCCATAGAGACACATAGAGACCCATAGAGACCCATAGAGACCCATAGAGACACATAGAGATACATAGAGATACATAGAGATCCATAGAGACCCATAGAGATACATAGAGATACATATAGATACATAGAGACCCATAGAGATACATAGAGACCCATAGACACCCATAGAGACCCATAGAGATACATAGAGACACATAGAGACACATAGAGACCCATAGAGACCCATAGAGATACATAGAGACACACAGAGACCCATAGACACCCATAGAGACCCATAGAGACACATAGAGACACATAGAGACACATAGAGACCCATAGACACCCATAGAGACCCATAGAGACCCATAGAGACCCATAGACACCCATAGAGACCCATAGAGACACATAGAGACCCATAGAGACCCATAGACACCCATAGAGACCCATAGAGACCCATAGAGACACATAGAGATACATAGAGACCCATAGACACCCATAGAGACCCATAGAGACCCATAGAGATACATAGAGACACACAGAGACCCATAGAGACCCATAGAGACCCATAGAGACACATAGAGATACATAGAGATACATAGAGATACACAGAGACCCATAGAGACCCATAGAGACACATAGAGACACATAGAGATACATAGAGACACATAGAGACCCATAGAGACCCATAGAGACACATAGAGACCCATAGAGACCCATAGAGACCCATAGAGACACATAGAGATACATAGAGATACATAGACACCCATAGAGACCCATAGAGATTCATAGAGACACATAGAGACCCATAGAGACCCATAGAGATACATAGAGATACATAGAGACCCATAGAGATACATAGAGACCCATAGACACCCATAGAGACCCATAGAGATACATAGAGATACATAGAGACCCATAGAGATACATAGAGACACATAGAGACCCATAGAGACCCATAGAGATACATAGAGACACACAGAGACCCATAGACACCCATAGAGACCCATAGAGACACATAGAGACACATAGAGACACATAGAGACCCATAGACACCCATAGAGACCCATAGAGACCCATAGAGACCCATAGACACCCATAGAGACCCATAGAGACACATAGAGACCCATAGAGACCCATAGACACCCATAGAGACCCATAGAGACCCATAGAGACACATAGAGATACATAGAGACCCATAGACACCCATAGAGACCCATAGAGACCCATAGAGATACATAGAGACACACAGAGACCCATAGAGACCCATAGAGACCCATAGAGACACATAGAGATACATAGAGATACATAGAGATACACAGAGACCCATAGAGACCCATAGAGACACATAGAGACACATAGAGATACATAGAGACACATAGAGACCCATAGAGACCCATAGAGACACATAGAGACCCATAGAGACCCATAGAGACCCATAGAGACACATAGAGATACATAGAGATACATAGACACCCATAGAGACCCATAGAGATACATAGAGACACATAGAGACCCATAGAGACCCATAGAGATACATAGAGATACATAGAGATACATAGAGACCCATAGAGATACATAGAGACCCATAGACACCCATAGAGACCCATAGAGATACATAGAGATACATAGAGACCCATATAGACCCATAGAGATACATAGAGACTCATAGAGACCCATAGAGACCCATAGAGATACATCGAGATACATAGAGACCCATAGAGACCCATAGAGACCCATAGAGATACATAGAGACACATAGAGACACATAAAGACCTATAGAGATACATAGAGACCCATAGAGACACATAGAGATACATAGAGACCCATAGAGACCCATAGAGATACATAGAGACCCATAGAGACCCATAGAGATACATAGAGACCCATAGAGACACATAAAGACCTATAGAGATACATAGAGACCCATAGAGACACATAGAGATACATAGAGATACATAGACACCCATAGAGACCCATAGAGACCCATAGAGACACATAGACACCCATAGAGACACACAGAGACCCATAGAGACCCATAGAGACCCATAGAGATACATAGAGACCCATAGAGACACATAGACACCCATAGAGACACACAGAGACCCATAGAGACCCATAGAGACCCATAGAGACACATAGAGATACACAGAGACCCATAGACACCCATAGAGACCCATAGAGACACATAGACACCCATAGAGACACACAGAGACCCATAGAGACCCATAGAGACCCATAGAGATACATAGAGACCCATAGAGACACATAGACACCCATAGCGACACACAGAGACCCATAGAGACCCATAGAGACCCATAGAGACACATAGAGATACACAGAGACCCATAGACACCCATAGAGACCCATAGAGACACATAGACACCCATAGAGACACACAGAGACCCATAGAGACCCATAGAGACCCATAGAGATACATAGAGACCCATAGAGACACATAGACACCCATAGAGACACACAGAGACCCATAGAGACCCATAGAGACCCATAGAGACACATAGAGATACACAGAGACCCATAGACACCCATAGAGACCCATAGAGACACATAGACACCCATAGAGACACACAGAGACCCATAGAGACCCATAGAGACCCATAGAGATACATAGAGACCCATAGAGACACATAGACACCCATAGAGACACACAGAGACCCATAGAGACACATAGAGACACATAGAGACCCATAGAGACACACAGAGACCCATAGACACCCATAGAGACCCATAGAGACCCATAGAGACCCATAGACACCCATAGAGACCCATAGAGACACACAGAGACCCATAGACACCCATAGAGACCCATAGAGACCCATAGAGACCCATAGACACCCATAGAGACCCATAGAGACACATAGAGACCCATAGAGACCCATAGACACCCATAGAGACCCATAGAGACCCATAGAGACACATAGAGATACATAGAGACCCATAGACACCCATAGAGACCCATAGAGACCCATAGAGATACATAGAGACACACAGAGACCCATAGAGACCCATAGAGACCCATAGAGACACATAGAGATACATAGAGATACATAGAGATACACAGAGACCCATAGAGACCCATAGAGACACATAGAGACACATAGAGATACATAGAGACACATAGAGACCCATAGAGACCCATAGAGACACATAGAGACCCATAGAGACCCATAGAGACCCATAGAGACACATAGAGATACATAGAGATACATAGACACCCATAGAGACCCATAGAGATACATAGAGACACATAGAGACCCATAGAGACCCATAGAGATACATAGAGATACATAGAGATACATAGAGACCCATAGAGATACATAGAGACCCATAGACACCCATAGAGACCCATAGAGATACATAGAGATACATAGAGATACATAGAGACCCATATAGACCCATAGAGATACATAGAGACACATAGAGACCCATAGAGACCCATAGAGATACATCGAGATACATAGAGACCCATAGAGACCCATAGAGACCCATAGAGATACATAGAGATACATAGAGACCCATAGAGACACATAGAGATACATAGAGACCCATAGAGACCCATAGAGATACATAGAGACCCATAGAGACCCATAGAGATACATAGAGACCCATAGAGACACATAAAGACCTATAGAGATACATAGAGACCCATAGAGACACATAGAGATACATAGAGATACATAGACACCCATAGAGACCCATAGAGACCCATAGAGACACATAGACACCCATAGAGACACACAGAGACCCATAGAGACCCATAGAGACCCATAGACACCCATAGAGACCCATAGAGACCCATAGACACCCATAGAGACCCATAGAGACCCATAGAGACCCATAGACACCCATAGAGACCCATAGAGATACATAGAGACACATAGAGACACATAGAGACCCATAGAGACCCATAGAGATACATAGAGACACACAGAGACCCATAGACACCCATAGAGACCCATAGAGACACATAGAGACACATAGAGACACATAGAGACACATAGAGACCCATAGACACCCATAGAGACCCATAGAGACCCATAGAGACCCATAGACACCCATAGAGACCCATAGAGACACATAGAGACCCATAGAGACCCATAGACACCCATAGAGACCCATAGAGACCCATAGAGACACATAGAGATACATAGAGACCCATAGACACCCATAGAGACCCATAGAGACCCATAGAGATACATAGAGACACACAGAGACCCATAGAGACCCATAGAGACCCATAGAGACACATAGAGATACATAGAGATACATAGAGATACACAGAGACCCATAGAGACCCATAGAGACACATAGAGACACATAGAGATACATAGAGACACATAGAGACCCATAGAGACCCATAGAGACACATAGAGACCCATAGAGACCCATAGAGACCCATAGAGACACATAGAGATACATAGAGATACATAGAGATCCATAGAGACCCATAGAGATACATAGAGATACATATAGATACATAGAGACCCATAGAGATACATAGAGACCCATAGACACCCATAGAGACCCATAGAGATACATAGAGACACATAGAGACACATAGAGACCCATAGAGACCCATAGAGATACATAGAGACACACAGAGACCCATAGACACCCATAGAGACCCATAGAGACACATAGAGACACATAGAGACACATAGAGACCCATAGACACCCATAGAGACCCATAGAGACCCATAGAGACCCATAGACACCCATAGAGACCCATAGAGACACATAGAGACCCATAGAGACCCATAGACACCCATAGAGACCCATAGAGACCCATAGAGACACATAGAGATACATAGAGACCCATAGACACCCATAGAGACCCATAGAGACCCATAGAGATACATAGAGACACACAGAGACCCATAGAGACCCATAGAGACCCATAGAGACACATAGAGATACATAGAGATACATAGAGATACACAGAGACCCATAGAGACCCATAGAGACACATAGAGACACATAGAGATACATAGAGACACATAGAGACCCATAGAGACCCATAGAGACACATAGAGACCCATAGAGACCCATAGAGACCCATAGAGACACATAGAGATACATAGAGATACATAGACACCCATAGAGACCCATAGAGATTCATAGAGACACATAGAGACCCATAGAGACCCATAGAGATACATAGAGATACATAGAGACCCATAGAGATACATAGAGACCCATAGACACCCATAGAGACCCATAGAGATACATAGAGATACATAGAGACCCATAGAGATACATAGAGACACATAGAGACCCATAGAGACCCATAGAGATACATAGAGACACACAGAGACCCATAGACACCCATAGAGACCCATAGAGACACATAGAGACACATAGAGACACATAGAGACCCATAGACACCCATAAAGACCCATAGAGACCCATAGAGACCCATAGACACCCATAGAGACCCATAGAGACACATAGAGACCCATAGAGACCCATAGACACCCATAGAGACCCATAGAGACCCATAGAGACACATAGAGATACATAGAGACCCATAGACACCCATAGAGACCCATAGAGACCCATAGAGATACATAGAGACACACAGAGACCCATAGAGACCCATAGAGACCCATAGAGACACATAGAGATACATAGAGATACATAGAGATACACAGAGACCCATAGAGACCCATAGAGACACATAGAGACACATAGAGATACATAGAGACACATAGAGACCCATAGAGACCCATAGAGACACATAGAGACCCATAGAGACCCATAGAGACCCATAGAGACACATAGAGATACATAGAGATACATAGACACCCATAGAGACCCATAGAGATACATAGAGACACATAGAGACCCATAGAGACCCATAGAGATACATAGAGATACATAGAGATACATAGAGACCCATAGAGATACATAGAGACCCATAGACACCCATAGAGACCCATAGAGATACATAGAGATACATAGAGACCCATATAGACCCATAGAGATACATAGAGACTCATAGAGACCCATAGAGACCCATAGAGATACATCGAGATACATAGAGACCCATAGAGACCCATAGAGACCCATAGAGATACATAGAGACACATAGAGACACATAAAGACCTATAGAGATACATAGAGACCCATAGAGACACATAGAGATACATAGAGACCCATAGAGACCCATAGAGATACATAGAGACCCATAGAGACCCATAGAGATACATAGAGACCCATAGAGACACATAAAGACCTATAGAGATACATAGAGACCCATAGAGACACATAGAGATACATAGAGATACATAGACACCCATAGAGACCCATAGAGACCCATAGAGACACATAGACACCCATAGAGACACACAGAGACCCATAGAGACCCATAGAGACCCATAGAGATACATAGAGACCCATAGAGACACATAGACACCCATAGAGACACACAGAGACCCATAGAGACCCATAGAGACCCATAGAGACACATAGAGATACACAGAGACCCATAGACACCCATAGAGACCCATAGAGACACATAGACACCCATAGAGACACACAGAGACCCATAGAGACCCATAGAGACCCATAGAGATACATAGAGACCCATAGAGACACATAGACACCCATAGCGACACACAGAGACCCATAGAGACCCATAGAGACCCATAGAGACACATAGAGATACACAGAGACCCATAGACACCCATAGAGACCCATAGAGACACATAGACACCCATAGAGACACACAGAGACCCATAGAGACCCATAGAGACCCATAGAGATACATAGAGACCCATAGAGACACATAGACACCCATAGAGACACACAGAGACCCATAGAGACCCATAGAGACCCATAGAGACACATAGAGATACACAGAGACCCATAGACACCCATAGAGACCCATAGAGACACATAGACACCCATAGAGACACACAGAGACCCATAGAGACCCATAGAGACCCATAGAGATACATAGAGACCCATAGAGACACATAGACACCCATAGAGACACACAGAGACCCATAGAGACACATAGAGACACATAGAGACCCATAGAGACACACAGAGACCCATAGACACCCATAGAGACCCATAGAGACCCATAGAGACCCATAGACACCCATAGAGACCCATAGAGACACACAGAGACCCATAGACACCCATAGAGACCCATAGAGACCCATAGAGACCCATAGACACCCATAGAGACCCATAGAGACACATAGAGACCCATAGAGACCCATAGACACCCATAGAGACCCATAGAGACCCATAGAGACACATAGAGATACATAGAGACCCATAGACACCCATAGAGACCCATAGAGACCCATAGAGATACATAGAGACACACAGAGACCCATAGAGACCCATAGAGACCCATAGAGACACATAGAGATACATAGAGATACATAGAGATACACAGAGACCCATAGAGACCCATAGAGACACATAGAGACACATAGAGATACATAGAGACACATAGAGACCCATAGAGACCCATAGAGACACATAGAGACCCATAGAGACCCATAGAGACCCATAGAGACACATAGAGATACATAGAGATACATAGACACCCATAGAGACCCATAGAGATACATAGAGACACATAGAGACCCATAGAGACCCATAGAGATACATAGAGATACATAGAGATACATAGAGACCCATAGAGATACATAGAGACCCATAGACACCCATAGAGACCCATAGAGATACATAGAGATACATAGAGATACATAGAGACCCATATAGACCCATAGAGATACATAGAGACACATAGAGACCCATAGAGACCCATAGAGATACATCGAGATACATAGAGACCCATAGAGACCCATAGAGACCCATAGAGATACATAGAGATACATAGAGACCCATAGAGACACATAGAGATACATAGAGACCCATAGAGACCCATAGAGATACATAGAGACCCATAGAGACCCATAGAGATACATAGAGACCCATAGAGACACATAAAGACCTATAGAGATACATAGAGACCCATAGAGACACATAGAGATACATAGAGATACATAGACACCCATAGAGACCCATAGAGACCCATAGAGACACATAGACACCCATAGAGACACACAGAGACCCATAGAGACCCATAGAGACCCATAGAGATACATAGAGACCCATAGAGACACATAGACACCCATAGAGACACACAGAGACCCATAGAGACCCATAGAGACCCATAGAGACACATAGAGATACACAGAGACCCATAGACACCCATAGAGACCCATAGAGACACATAGACACCCATAGAGACACACAGAGACCCATAGAGACCCATAGAGACCCATAGAGATACATAGAGACCCATAGAGACACATAGACACCCATAGCGACACACAGAGACCCATAGAGACCCATAGAGACCCATAGAGACACATAGAGATACACAGAGACCCATAGACACCCATAGAGACCCATAGAGACACATAGACACCCATAGAGACACACAGAGACCCATAGAGACCCATAGAGACCCATAGAGATACATAGAGACCCATAGAGACACATAGACACCCATAGAGACACACAGAGACCCATAGAGACCCATAGAGACCCATAGAGACACATAGAGATACACAGACACCCATAGAGACCCATAGAGACACATAGACACCCATAGAGACACACAGAGACCCATAGAGACCCATAGAGACCCATAGAGATACATAGAGACCCATAGAGACACATAGACACCCATAGAGACACACAGAGACCCATAGAGACCCATAGAGACACATAGAGATACACAGAGACCCATAGACACCCATAGAGACCCATAGAGACACATAGACACCCATAGAGACACACAGAGACCCATAGAGACCCATAGAGACCCATAGAGATACATAGAGACCCATAGAGATACATAGAGATACATAGAGACCCATAGAGATACATAGAGACCCATAGAGACCCATAGAGATACATAGAGATACACAGAGACCCATAGACACCCATAGAGACCCATAGAGACACATAGAGATACATAGAGACCCATAGACACCCATAGAGACCCATAGAGACCCATAGAGATACATAGAGACACACGGAGACCCATAGAGACCCATAGAGACCCATAGAGACACATAGAGATACATAGAGATACATAGAGATACACAGAGACCCATAGAGACCCATAGAGACACATAGAGACACATAGAGATACATAGAGACACATAGAGACCCATAGAGACCCATAGAGACACATAGAGACCCATAGAGACCCATAGAGACCCATAGAGATACATAGAGATCCATAGAGACCCATAGAGACCCATAGAGACCCATAGAGACACATAGAGACCCATAGACACCCATAGAGACCCATAGAGACACATAGACACCCATAGAGACACACAGAGACCCATAGAGACCCATAGAGACCCATAGAGATACATAGAGACCCATAGAGATACATAGAGATACATAGAGACCCATAGAGATACATAGAGACCCATAGAGACCCATAGAGATACATAGAGATACACAGAGACCCATAGACACCCATAGAGACCCATAGAGACACATAGAGATACATAGAGACCCATAGACACCCATAGAGACCCATAGAGACCCATAGAGATACATAGAGACACACAGAGACCCATAGAGACCCATAGAGACCCATAGAGACACATAGAGATACATAGAGATACATAGAGATACACAGAGACCCATAGAGACCCATAGAGACACATAGAGACACATAGAGATACATAGAGACACATAGAGACCCATAGAGACCCATAGAGACACATAGAGACCCATAGAGACCCATAGAGACCCATAGAGATACATAGAGACCCATAGAGATCCATAGAGACCCATAGAGACCCATAGAGACCCATAGAGACACATAGAGACCCATAGAGACCCATAGAGATACATAGAGACCCATAGAGATCCATAGAGACCCATAGACACCCATAGAGACCCATAGAGACCCATAGAGACACATAGAGACCCATAGAGACCCATAGAGACACATAGAGATACATAGAGACCCATAGAGATACATAGAGACCCATAGAGACCCATAGAGACCCATAGAGACACATAGAGATACATAGAGACACATAGAGATACATAGAGACCCATAGAGATACATAGAGACCCATAGAGACCCATAGAGACCCATAGAGACACATAGAGATACATAGAGACCCATAGAGACCCATAGAGACCCATAGAGATACATAGAGTCCCATAGAGATACACAGAGACCCATAGAGATACACAGAGACCCATAGAGACCCATAGAGACACATAGACACCCATAGAGACCCATAGAGACCCATAGAGATACATAGAGACCCATAGAGACCCATAGAGACCCATAGAGACACATAGAGACCCATAGAGATACAGAGAGACCCATAGAGACCCATAGAGACCCATAGAGATACATAGAGATACATAGAGACCCATAGAGATACATAGAGACCTATAGAGATACATAGAGACCCATAGAGACCCATAGAGACCCATAGAGATACATAGAGACCCATAGAGACCCATAGAGACCCATAGAGACCCATAGAGACCCATAGAGATACACAGAGACCCATAGAGACCCATAGAGACCCATAGAGATACATAGAGATACATAGAGACCCATAGAGATACATAGAGACCTATAGAGATACATAGAGACCCATAGAGACCCATAGAGACCCATAGAGACCCATAGAGATACATAGAGACCCATAGAGACCCATAGAGACACATAGAGATACACAGAGACCCATAGACACCCATTGAGACCCATAGAGACACATAGACACCCATAGAGACACACAGAGACCCATAGAGACCCATAGAGACCCATAGAGACCCATAGAGATACATAGAGACCCATAGAGATACATAGAGATACATAGAGACCCATAGAGATACATAGAGACCCATAGAGACCCATAGAGATACATAGAGATACACAGAGACCCATAGACACCCATAGAGACCCATAGAGACACATAGAGATACATAGAGACCCATAGACACCCATAGAGACCCATAGAGACCCATAGAGATACATAGAGACACACAGAGACCCATAGAGACCCATAGAGACCCATAGAGACACATAGAGATACATAGAGATACATAGAGATACACAGAGACCCATAGAGACCCATAGAGACACATAGAGACACATAGAGATACATAGAGACCCATAGAGACCCATAGAGACCCATAGAGACACATAGAGACCCATAGAGACCCATAGAGATACATAGAGACCCATAGAGATCCATAGAGACCCATAGAGACCCATAGAGACCCATAGAGACACATAGAGATACATAGAGACCCATAGAGACCCATAGAGACCCATAGAGATACATAGAGACCCATAGAGATCCATAGAGACCCATAGAGACCCATAGAGACCCATAGAGACACATAGAGATACATAGAGACCCATAGAGACCCATAGAGACACATAGAGATACATAGAGACCCATAGAGATACATAGAGACCCATAGAGACCCATAGAGACCCATAGAGACACATAGAGATACATAGAGACACATAGAGATACATAGAGACCCATAGAGATACATAGAGACTCATAGAGACCCATAGAGACACATAGAGATACATAGAGACCCATAGAGACCCATAGAGACCCATAGAGATACATAGAGACCCATAGAGATACACAGAGACCCATAGAGATACACAGAGACCCATAGAGACCCATAGAGACCCATAGAGACACATAGACACCCATAGAGACCCATAGAGACCTATAGAGATACATAGAGACCCATAGAGACCCATAGAGACCCATAGAGACACATAGAGACCCATAGAGATACAGAGAGACCCATAGAGACCCATAGAGACCCATAGAGATACACAGAGACCCATAAAGACCCATCGAGACCCATAGAGATACATAGAGATACATAGAGACCTATAGAGATACATAGAGACCCATAGAGACCCATAGAGATCCATAGAGATACATAGAGACCCATAGAGACCCATAGAGACACATAGAGATACACAGAGACCCATAGACACCCATTGAGACCCATAGAGACACATAGAGACCCATAGAGACCCATAGACACCCATAGAGACCCATAGAGACCCATAGAGACCCATAGAGATACATAGAGACCCATAGAGACCCATAGAGACCCATAGAGACTCATAGAGACCCATAGAGACCCATAGAGACACATAGAGATACATAGAGATACATAGAGACCCATCGAGACCCATAGAGACTCATAGAGACCCATAGAGATACACAGAGACCCATAGACACCCATCGAGACCCATAGAGACTCATAGAGACCCATAGAGATACACAGAGACCCATAGAGATACATAGAGACCCATAGAGACCCATAGAGACACATAGAGATACATAGAGACCCATAGAGACCCATATAGACACATAGAGACCCATCGAGACCCATAGAGACCCATATAGATACACAGAGACCCATAGACACCCATCGAGACCCATAGAGACTCATAGAGACCCATAGAGACCCATATAGATACACAGAGACCCATCGAGACCCATAGAGACCCATAGAGATACATAGAGACCCATAGACACCCATCGAGACCCATAGAGACTCATAGAGACCCATAGAGATACACAGAGACCCATAGACACCCATAGAGACCCATAGAGATACATAGAGACCCATAGAGACCCATAGAGACCCATAGACACCCATAGAGATACATAGAGACCCATAGAGACCCATAGAGACCCATAGAGACCCATAGAGAGACATAGAGATACATAGAGACCCATAGAGATACACAGAGACCCATAGAGAGACATAGAGATACATAGAGACCCATAGAGATACACAGAGACCCATAGAGATTCATAGTGTCTCTATGGGTCTCTGTGTGTCTCTATGGGTCTCTGTGTGTCTCTATGGGTCTCTATGTGTCTCTATGTGTCTCTATGGGTCTCTATGTGTCTCTATGGGTCTCTATGTGTCTCTATGTGTCTCTATGTGTCACCTGACTTATGGGACACCCTTTAAATGTTTTTATTTTATTTATTTTCATTTCAGGTGACGGAAAAGAAAGGTGAGTCACCCACACACAACAACAACAACAACAACCTCCACCAAGTGGCGGTGACGTCACCACGACGCTTGTGCCAGGCCAAGTGCACCTTGAGGCTGCCACGTGAAGTGTCGAACGCCCGCTGGCAGGAGGTCACGGGGCAGACCCAGCAGGTGCCATGGGTTGACTGCTGTGCCAGGCTAGGTGCATGAGGAGGAGGTCACGGGGCAGACCCAGCAGGTGCCATGGGTTGACTGCTGTGCCAGGCTAGGTGCATGAGGAGGAGGTCACGGGGCAGACCCAGCAGGTGCCATGGGTTGACTGCTGTGCCAGGCTAGGTGCATGAGGAGGAGGTCACGGGGCAGACCCAGCAGGTGCCATGGGTTGACTGCTGTGCCAGGCTAGGTGCATGAGGAGGAGGTCACGGGGCAGACCCAGCAGGTGCCATGGGTTGACTGCTGTGCCAGGCTAGGTGCATGAGGAGGAGGTCACGGGGCAGACCCAGCAGGTGCCATGGGTTGACTGCTGTGCCAGGCTAGGTGCATGAGGAGGAGGTCACGGGGCAGACCCAGCAGGTGCCATGGGTTGACTGCTGTGCCAGGCTAGGTGCATGAGGAGGAGGTCACGGGGCAGACCCAGCAGGTGCCATGGGTTGACTGCTGTGCCAGGCTAGGTGCATGAGGAGGAGGTCACGTGACAGACCCAGCAGGTGCCATGGGTTGGCTGCTGTGCCAGGCTAGGTGCATGAGGAGGAGGTCACGGGGCAGACCCAGCAGGTGCCATGGGTTGACTGCTGTGCCAGGCTAGGTGCATGAGGAGGAGGTCACGGGGCAGACCCAGCAGGTGCCATGGGTTGTACTGCTGTGCCAGGCTAGGTGCATGAGGAGGAGGTCACGGGGCAGACCCAGCAGGTGCCATGGGTTGACTGCTGTGCCAGGCTAGGTGCATGAGGAGGAGGTCACGGGGCAGACCCAGCAGGTGCCATGGGTTGACTGCTGTGCCAGGCTAGGTGCATGAGGAGGAGGTCACGGGGCAGACCCAGCAGGTGCCATGGGTTGACTGCTGTGCCAGGCTAGGTGCATGAGGAGGAGGTCACGGGGCAGACCCAGCAGGTGCCATGGGTTGTACTGCTGTGCCAGGCTAGGTGCATGAGGAGGAGGTCACGTGACAGACCCAGCAGGTGCCATGGGTTGGCTGCTGTGCCAGGCTAGGTGCATGAGGAGGAGGTCACGGGGCAGACCCAGCAGGTGCCATGGGTTGACTGCTGTGCCAGGCTAGGTGCATGAGGAGGAGGTCACGGGGCAGACCCAGCAGGTGCCATGGGTTGTACTGCTGTGCCAGGCTAGGTGCATGAGGAGGAGGTCACGGGGCAGACCCAGCAGGTGCCATGGGTTGACTGCTGTGCCAGGCTAGGTGCATGAGGAGGAGGTCACGGGGCAGACCCAGCAGGTGCCATGGGTTGACTGCTGTGCCAGGCTAGGTGCATGAGGAGGAGGTCACGGGGCAGACCCAGCAGGTGCCATGGGTTGACTGCTGTGCCAGGCTAGGTGCATGAGGAGGAGGTCACGGGGCAGACCCAGCAGGTGCCATGGGTTGTACTGCTGTGCCAGGCTAGGTGCATGAGGAGGAGGTCACGGGGCAGACCCAGCAGGTGCCATGGGTTGACTGCTGTGCCAGGCTAGGTGCATGAGGAGGAGGTCACGGGGCAGACCCAGCAGGTGCCATGGGTTGATTGCTGTGCCAGGCTAGGTGCATGAGGAGGAGGTCACGGGGCAGACCCAGCAGGTGCCATGGGTTGTACTGCTGTGCCAGGCTAGGTGCATGAGGAGGAGGTCACGGGGCAGACCCAGCAGGTGCCACGTGTTGATTGCTGTGCCAGGCTAGGTGCATGAGGAGGAGGTCACGGGGCAGACCCAGCAGGTGCCACGGGTCGACTGACCGAGATGACCGAGATGACTGGCTGATGCACCACCTGTGCCCCCTACTGTACCAACTCGCTGTGCTTTAGCCACCCGGCGCTCCGCTCGTTGTTGTGAGCGTCGCTCCTCCGCCCTCCGTTGTTATTGGAGGGCGACCGCCTCCAACTGCCCAGTAGCGTCCTTCACGAGCCTCCTCCACTGAGGCCGATCTTGACACCGCTGGTACCAGTCATCGGCAAGTCCACTCAGCTCCACGTCCTCCTGTACCACATCACTCCATCTCTTCTCTAGCCCGTGCCGCGCCCGTTTAGCCCCCTCGATCCGGCCGAACGAAAGCTGTTTAGGCATGCGGTGGCTGGGCATGCGGGCTACATGACCCAGCCAACGCAGCCTTGCCTGCCGGAGGAGCTCACCGATGGGACTTTGCCCAGATCTTTCAAGGATTTGTGAGCTCCTCACACAATCCAGCCTGCAGGTTAAACCCAGGATGGATCATAGGCAGGCCTATGATCCATCCTGGGTCCACGTTTCGCAAGCGTAGAGATGGGAGGGAATGACCGTGGCCGAGAAGACCTGAAGCTTCGTGCGGAGCGACAGACCAGGTTGCTTCCACACAGCGTTACGCAACCGATGAAAAGATATTGCCGCTCGACTGATTCGGAGTGAGACCTCTGCTGTTAAACTGGAGCCGGTCATAAGCACACTGCCCAGGTATGGGAAACTGATGGTATCATAGGCCTTGACCAGGTCAATAAAGAATTCCCTACACCTCTGCTGTAGCAGACGGACAGAAAATATGGCATCTGTGCAGGACCGCCCTTTCCTGAAACCGCATTGGGGCTCCGCAAGCCTCTCCTCAGCGTGCCTGGCAAGGCGATGTTGAATAATCCTTGCCAGGACCTTTCCCGGCCTCACACTGAGGAGTGAGATGCCCCTGTAGTTGTTACAGTCTGTGCGGTCCCCCTTCTTAAAGAGGGGGGCCACCAGGGCATCCTTCCAATCCTGCGGAACCCGTCCAGTGGTCCAGACTGTTGTTATGATGTCATGTAGGGCAGTCTGTGCACAAACGCCACCCTCCCTCAACATTTCGCTTGGGAGATCATCTCTGCCCGGTGCCTTCCCTGGTCTCAGACTCCGGATCGCCCTCAGTACTTCCTCAACAGATGGCACCTCAGCCAGCCACTCACAGGGGGTGACCTCTTCCAATATTTGAGGCACCGCAGCCTCAGCAGGGTTATCCCCACTTTGTGCCATGATGTTTTCCTGGCTGAAGGATTTCCCCTCCCCCAGGACCTCACAGAAATGCTCAGCAAATCTGCAAACCTGTTCCTGGGGGAGCCCCGAGGGTGAAGATTCAATCTCCTGGCTCCGCCAATTGGGGTTTGGCCAGGAGACGTCATAAAAGCCTGTACCCCCGAGGCCTCTGGCACAAGCTTATTAGTTAGATATTTCAGTCGTGGTTTAGTGGTAATTTATTGAAGGTAGAGGGGTTACCAGCCCGAGTAGAAGACTGTCCACCCCTCATGGTGGCAGGAGCCGGTCCACCAGACCTCCTGAATGCCACAGAGATCCAGGCGGTACCGGTCCAGCTCCCGACAGAGGAGTGGCAGCCTCTCCTCCTCCGCAGTGAGCGTTCGAACATTCCAGGTGGCCACACGAAGTGGCTTTTCGTTGTTTCTGGAGGAGCCCCGAGGGTGAAGATTCAATCTCCTGGCTCCGCCAATTGGGGTTTGGCCAGGAGACGTCACAGACCCCTGTCCCCCCGGGGCCTCCGGCACAAGCTTACTTGTTACAGGTTTATGTTTATATCGTAGTTTAGTGGTAATTTATTGAAGGTGGAGGGGTTACCAGCCCCTCGCACCCATCCAGAGCCCCCGTTTAGCCGCTGTGGTGGTCACAGACGCCATGAGGGGAGAGGCCAATCGGAACTGGCCCTCCACCCCACGGCACTGTCCACGACAACGTTGCCCGTCCGGCACCAGGTGTTGTTGTTTTTGTGTCTGTGTGTGTGTCTGTGTGTAAGTGTGTGTGTCTGTGTGTGTGTGTGTCTTTGTGTGTGTGTGTGGCTGTGTGTGTGTGTGTCTGTGTGTGGCTGTGTGTCTGTGTGTGTGTGTGTCTGTGTGTGGCTGTGTGTCTGTGTGTGTGTGTCTGTCCGGCAAAACAACCTCCTACCTCCTCGCGGTGCCGGACGGGCAACATTGTCGTGGGCAGTGCTGTGGGGGGAGGGCCAATGCCCATTGGCCTCTCCCCTCATGGCGTCTGTGACCACCACAGTGGCTAAACGGGGGCTCTGGACGGGTGCGAGGGGCTGGTAACCCCTCCACCTTCAATTAACCACCACTAAACTACGAAGTAAACATAAACCTGTAATTAATAAGCTTGTGCCGGAGGCCCCGGGGGGTCAGGCTTTTATGACGTCTCCTGGCCAAACCCCATTTGGCGGAGCCAGGAGATTGAATTTTAACCCTCGGGGCTCCTCCAGAAACAACGAAAAACCATTGCGGATGGCCACGTGGAATGTTCGAACGCTCACTGCGGAGGAGAGGCTGCCACTCCTCTGTCGGGAGCTGGACCGGTACCGCCTGGATCTCTGTGGCATTCAGGAGGTCCGGTGGACCGGTTCTGGCTCCTGCCACCATGAGGGGTGGACAGTCCTCTACTCGGGGCAGGAGACTGCCAAACAGCAGGGTGTGGCTCTTCTTCTGAACAAAAGAATGAAGGGGGCGTGGGAGCGTGGCGGTGAGGTGTGGGAAGCTGTAAGCCCCAGGATACTTTGGGCTCGCCTTCCCATCAACCAGAGGCGAGGAGTGGTGGTCGTGGTTACTTATGCCCCCACCGAAGACGAACATCTGTGGAGGGATGCAGGCAAAGCCGATGAGTCGGACGCTTTCTATGACCTCCTGTCACAGGTGCTGGCTAAAGTGGCCACTCGGGACAGAGTCATCTTGTTGGGTGACTTCAATGCCCGAGTTGGTCATGATGCTGGCACCTGGTCTGGAGTGATTGGAAGGCATGGGCCAGATCAGCTCAATAATAACGGTAGGAGGTTGCTAGATTTTTGTGCAGCCCATGGGCTTGTAATTACTAACACGCTCTTCCGGCATCGGCGCATCCACACAACATCATGGATGCATGCCGGGTCCAAGCAAGAACATCTGCTGGACTACGTAGTGACGGACCAGCGGATGCGAGCCCATGTCCTTGACACCAGGACCTACCGTGGAGCTGATCTGCCCTCTGACCATCGACTAGTCATCTGTAAGATGCGCCTGCCATTCTTCCACTCCGGTGGTGGGTGTACACCCAGGATCCCATTCCAACCAAAAGTGGCCTGGTCTAAGTTAGCTGATGAAAGTTGCAAGCGAGAATTTCATCATCGCTTGCAGCTGGGGTTGGCATCGTCCCCCACTCCACCTGATGTCGAGGGTAAATGGGCGAGGTTTAAGACTGTGACTCATGCAGCTGCAATGGCTGCTTTGGGTACGCGGTCCAGACCTCCCCGGGAACCCTGGCTGACGGAGGAGGTGTTCAGGTTAATTGAGAAAAAGCGACAGGCCCACTCTCATCGCCTACAGCATCCCACGTCAGAGAATGAGGAGGTTTACCGCAGTCTTCGCTCGGAGGTTCGGAGAGCCGTGAGGCGCTGTAAGGATGGGTGGTGGTCGCGGGTTGCTGAGGAGATGGAGTCTGCCTCAGTGGCCCGCGATCACAAATCACTATTTAACTCCATCAAAAAAGTAACCTGCAGCGCCACACCTATTACC